>NC_143013.1:223061996-223249496 GCF_055824585.1 Amblyomma mixtum | reverse complement strand
CGTGTGCTGTTGCGGTTTCGCTACTATGGCTTTTGCACACTGCGCTCGCTCGAAAGTCGTCTGCGAACACATGAACAGCTTTTTTGGAATGAATCATCTCAGTAATGCCACTCCGTGTTCCCAAAAAATTACGACTGTCTCGCAACAAGTAGCTCACCGCCCCATGATGCTTTGAGCGTCCATGGTGGCTGGAGTGCAGCGCCGCCAGCTTTCCCTCTAGGTAATTGTAAGAAACTCTATGCCTGCAAAGATCGCATGCGCTGCCACCTGTGCCAAGATACGCATCTCGGATCCTTAGCCGAAGGTACATAAGTTGTGCACAGAAGCTAACAGTCCGAGGATCTGAGAATTTAGCAGATCAGTTCTTGGCAGCTATTTATCACAATTTTATGGTATCGTAGGAACAACGTGTTGCTACGTAAAAAGCTAAAGAACCGTTGCGAAAATTACTATTCCGACGCTCTCGCGACAGAAGCTTGGTCGCATGCTTGACGAGATGAAATGAGTGCGTTAATTTCATCGCTTTAGCACAACGCCAATAGCCGAATTCCTCCTAGACATCTTCATCAGCGAGATCCTGGACCAGCGACCATCATTGTGTCTGCGTACAGACCCGCGCTCTTTCCGGAGAAAGGTGCTTAATCCTGGCAGGTTTTGTTATAGCCATTGCATACACGCCATTCGGAATTCGTTTTGTGATATTCTTCTTCTGAAGAGGGAAATAAAATTCAACTATAACTATTTCTCATTGAAGTCATGAAGCATAATGCGTGCAAGGTTTTCGAGTGTTCACGTGTTTTCGAAAAGAGTAGACATTAGGCTTTGCTGTGGAGATCTGCTATAAATGAGAATAAGATCCGTGTCGTTTCAGGTGATCGACAAGAGTTCGCGACTGAAGACAGTCCTGGAGACAGTGTGTGCTTTTTCACTACAATTCAAACTGAGCAATTGAGGCTTCAGTGTTAAACGAAGTACTCCCATCGGGTTGCGGATTCCGACATATGTCAAGACTCACTCTAGCCGTGAATTGCACAGAAGAGCAGAAAGTTGGGCCAGTTGGTTAATATGCATGGTTTCTCTCCTATGTGATTTTGATGTCGCGCGATCTTGATGCCGTGTGGGATCTTGATGTCGCAGTCAGTATACCCGCCTGAAACCTGCCGGGGACTTTGCTGACCTCATACACCATCGCCCGGTCCTTCAGGCCTGATTGTAGGTAACTGTGGCTCAGTGGTTACGGCGCTCGGCTACTGACCGGAAAGACGCGGGTTCGATCCCGGCCGCGGCGGCTGAATTTCGATGGAGGCGAAATTCCAGAGGTCCGTGTGCTGTGCGATGTCAGTGCACGTTAAAGAACCCCAGGTGGTCGAAATTTCCGGAGCCCTTCACTACGGCGTCCCTCATAGCCTGAGTCGCTTTGGGACGTTAAACCCCAATAAACCAAACCAAGCCAAACCTTTTTAATGCAGCTTGCCTAATCAAATTATTGCGGCTACAGGCTTAGTGTTTCTGTAAACACCCAGGATAAAGCTGCTAAACTTTTACTACTGTTTTGCTCAACGAAGAGCACATTTAACAGGGAGATTAGGTTTTGCGTGTTTTTTCCCTTGGCCTTTAGTCGGTGCCCCAATCGTGTCTGCAAAATTGCCTAAATATATTAAAATGGTAAGATTGGTTGGCAAAGGCTTTCATCCCCGCTTTGCGGTGTAGAACTTTCACCTCTTTTACTACCATCATCATCATTCAAACGTGCAGCCCACCTAAGGAAACCAGCCGAAGGATGCCTTTGATTTTGGTAATTAAATTATTATTCAATAATAACTAATGGTAGCACATTTATCATGGTTTCTGCACAGCTTCTGTCTATGTGTATAACAGCAAAAGCAATTTAACTTGCAATGAACCAAATAAAGTTGTGACTGCTGGCATCAGATGTGTATTAGTACATTTTTTAAATAATGTACAGGTGCGTCTTCGAAGCACAGGTCGGAGGCCGTTGACCAAAGACGCGTCACGGCAGGCACACACCCAGGAGTCACACCGAAACCAGCACAGCGCTTCGTTCTCCTCTTCGTCCACCGCGTGAACGGCTGCCGGTCGTTCCCATTACAGTTACCTCCCCGGCGAAAAAAAGCCATCCTGGCGACTTACGGGGACGAAAGAATTGACGGGTCGTAGTAGGGCTTAAGACGCTCGACGTGTACAGTTTCACGCCCCCGGCGACGATGATCCGGGGAGGGGTCAAGGGGCTCAACTATGTAAGTCACGGGAGAAGTTTGTTGAAGAACGCGGTAAGGGCCGTGATAGCGGGAAAGTAGTTTCGTGGCGAGGCCGGGATTGGAGGAAGGCACCCAGAGCCAAACGAGTGCGCCGGAGGGATATGACGCGGGAGGGTCCAAGGGGTCCCGACGGTGCTTCTGGTGCTGTTGGAGTTGTGTGGTGAAAGAGCGCGCAAGTTGTCGACATTCTTCGGCATACATGTGGGCTTCGGAGAAGGATGTTGTCTCGGAAGAATCAGGGCGATAGGGAAGGATGGTGTCCATTGTGGAGGTAGGCTCGCGACCATATAAGAGGAAGAAAGGAGAGAATCCCGTCGTTGTCTGCGTAGCCGTATTATACGCGTAGGTTACGAAAGGAAGGACTTTATCCCAGTTGGAGTGGGCGGTATCAACGTACATAGCGAGCATGTCACTGAGAGTGCGGTTGAACCGTTCAGTCATGCCGTTGGTTTGGGGGTGATAGGCGCTGGTACAGCGATGAACGATTTTGCATTCCTTGAGCAGTGCCGCGACGACTTCCGATAGAAAAACACGGCCACGGTCACTGAGCAATTCTTTCGGGGCGCCGTGACGAAGAACAAGACGGTGTAGAATGAAAGAAGCAACGTCCTGTGCGGTCGCAGATTGGAGAGGCGACGTTTCTACGTAGCGGGTTAGGTGGTCAACGGCCACGATTACCCAGCGGTTGTTAGCCGAACTGGTGGGAAGCGGACCGTAAAGATCAATGCCGACGCGGTCAAAGGGGCGGGCAGGGCAGGGTAACGGCTGCAATGGGGCGGTGTTGTGGCGGGGAGGGTTCTTGCGACGTTGGCAGGCTGTACACGACCGAATGTACTGTCGTACGAAGCGGTACATACCGCGCCAATAATATCGCAGACGCAGGTGAGCATACGTCTTCAATACACCGGCATGGCCGTATTGCGGGTCTGCGTGGAAGGAGGCGCAGATCGCAGCACGGAGGTGGCGAGGAATCACCAACAGCCACTTCCGCCCTTCGGACAGGTAGTTACGCCGGTATAAGAGGCCATCACGAACGGCAAAATGGGGGGCTTGGCGACGAAGAGTACGGGATGAAGAAGGTGGCGAGGGATTAGAGAGGAAGGTGAGGAGTGAGTTGATCCAAGGATCCTGCTGTTGCTCGGAGAGCATATCAGGGACACCGAACGACGAGAAATCATAGGCACAGACGAGGGCAGAGGCGGAATCGCAAGGAAGTGGTGAACGGGAAAGTGCGTCGGCGTCGGAGTGCTTGCGTCCAGAGCGATAAATGACGTGAATATCAAATTCCTGCAGACGTAAAGCCCAGCGGGCAAGTCGGCCAGAGGGATCTTTGAGGGAGGACAGCCAGCAAAGAGCATGATGGTCGGTGACGACATAGAACGGCCGGCCGTAGACGTAAGGGCGGAACTTGGCAATCGCCCAAATGATGGCCAGACACTCTTTTTCTGTCACTGAATAGTTAGATTCCGCCTTGGTGAGAGTGCGGCTGGCGTAAGCGACAACATATTCTGGATACCCAGTCTTCCGTTGGGCAAGAACTGCGCCCAACCCCACACCGCTGGCGTCAGTGTGAATTTCGGTCGGACAGTCAGGATCAAAATGGCGCAGTATTGGCGGGGAGACCAGAAGGCGACGTAAAGTGTCGAATGCGGCATCGCAGGCGGGTGACCAAGACGAGAGGTTCGGGCTGCCGGCAAGAAGCTGCGTTAAAGGGGCGATGATACAGGCGAAATTCCGGATGAAGCGGCGGAAGTATGAACACAAGCCTACAAAACTGCGAAGTTCTTTTAAGGTGGTCGGTTTGGGAAAGTCAGCGACGGCGCGAAGTTTGGCAGGGTCAGGAAGAACACCATCTTTGGAGATGACATGACCTAATATCGTCAGCTTCGTGGCACCGAAGTGACATTTCTTGAGGTTTAGTTGTAGCCCGGCTGCAGTAAGGCACGTGAGAACACGCTGGAGGCGAAGTAAATGGGAAGAAAAATCTTTGAAAAAAACGACAATGTCATCCAGATAGCACAGACACGTTTCCCATTTGAGCCCGCTGAGAATATTATCCATCATTCTCTCGAATGTGGCTGGGGCATTGCATAGGCCGAATGGCATGACATTGAATTCATACAGGCCGCTGGTGTGACGAAGGCGGTTTTCGGCCGGTCAGCAGCAGCCATCGGGACTTGCCAGTATCCAGAGCGTAAGTCTAAGGACGAAAAATACTCCGCTCCCTGCAAGCAGTCCAGTGCGTCGTCGATTCGGGGTAGAGGGTAAACGTCCTTGCGAGTAATCTGGTTGAGACGACGGTAGTCCACGCAGAACCGGATGGAGCCATCTTTTTTCGTCACCAAGACAACAGGAGAGGCCCAAGGGCTGTGAGAAGGCTGTATGATGCCGCGCTGTAGCATATCGTCATTTTCACGGATGACGCGGCGCTCTGTGGGCGAGACGCGGTACGGTCGCTGGCGCAAGGGGGCGTGCGTACCTGTGTCAATTTCGTGAGAGACGGCGAACGCACGGCCCAAAGAAGGTTGGGAAAGGTCAAAAGACGCGCTGAAGCGTTGGAGAAGTTGCAGTAGCTGGTCACGTTGAGCGGGCGGAAGGTCGGTAGCGATGGCGCGATGAAATACGTCGGCGGGACGCGGATCGGGCGTGGTCGCACAAATGTCCAGGAGAGCAACCTCGGGACATGCACGGTGATCAGAGAACTCGTAGGCAAGTGCAGGGTCCAGTTCTTCGATACGACCGAGGCATTCGCCGCGAAGGAGAGAGGACGGGCAAGCAAAAGGGTTGGAGACATAAATGGCACAGTGACCACCGGAAATCGTGAGAACGGCGAAAGGAATCAGAAGGTGGTGACGGCGGGTGGCAGCAGTAGTGGGTGTGAAGAGAACAGGGCTGCTGAAGGCAGAGTCAGGTACGAGCGGGACGAGGACAGAAGAAAAGGGAGGGATGGTGGTGTCGGCGGCTACGAGAAGTTTAGCGGAGGGCACAGGCAGGTCGCACAGGGAAACGTTACACACGGAAGATAGCGCAAGTTCAGCACGAGCACAATCAATCAATGCGTGGTGAGTGGACAGGAAGTCGCATCCTAGGATGATGTCGTGAGAGCACGCACTCAGCACAACAAACTCGATGAGATATTCTACGTCGTTGATAGAAACTCGTACGGTGCAGGCTGCGATGGGGTGAATGCGCTGAGGTGGCCGTACGGAGCGAAAAGTCAGACAGGGGCGTTGTCACCTTGCGAATTTTTCGGCGAAGAGAGTCACTAATCACAGACACGGCAGCGCCCGTGTCAACGAGCGCGAGAACAGGTACACCTTCGACAAACGCCTGAACCACATTAGCGGGAGCAAACGGAGGACTTGGTGAGTTCGCAAAAGACGCAGTTCTTGCCTCCGGAACTGCGGCATTCAGTTTTCCTCACGGAGAGGTTCCGGTCGCCGAAGCATTGGGGAAATGGAACGGCGGCGAGGCGAAGGCGAGCGGCGAGTCGAGTACTGGGGGCGAGACATAGAGGAGCCAGAAGAGCCATTGGGCAAGGTCGGCTCGTGATCGTATCCGTGATCGTACGTGTGCGCAGCATCCCCATAGCGAGGCAAGCGCTGACGGCAGAGACGTGCGACGTGCCCTGGAAGCCCACAAGCGTAGCAGATGGGCCGATTATCGGCGGTGCGCCAAGGGTTCGTAGGATGTCGTCGTGTGCGAGGAAACGAGGCTGGCGGAAGTGGCATGGATGGGGTTGGAGCATAATAGGCAGGGCTGCTGCGGTACGTAGGAGAGGCAAGCGAGCGCGGTGCCCGTCGGACGGCTTCCGCATAGGTGAGTGGTGCTGCGACAGGAGGAGCCGGGGGGCTGGACGGCAGGACTGCAGCGACCTGCTCCTGAACAACACGGCGGATAGTCGGCGCAAGGGAGGGCGCTAGGTCGGCAGTAGGGCAGACAGGGTCTGGAACGGCGTGATGGAGAAGAGAAAGCTGGCGGGCGATTTCCTCGCGTATAAAATCTTTCACGCGCTCCATGAAGAGGGTTTGGTCCGGAGACGAGGGACCAAGGGCCAAGCCAGCAAGACTCTCGGGAGGCGCACCAGACTGCCGCGTAGAAGCGCGTTGCTTGCGCAACTCGTCGAAGCTTTGGCACAGCTCGATGACGGCACTGACGGAGGTGGGGTTCTTCGCCAGGAGCATTTGGAAAGCGTCATCTGCTATGCCTTTAAGAATGTTATTAACTTTGTCAGCCTCGGACATCGAAGGGTTCACGCGCTTACACAAATCGACAATGTCTTCAATGTAGCCGGTGAATGTTTCGGTCGGTAGCTGTGCTCGAGCACGGAGGCGTTGCTCGGCGCGGAGTTTCCGCACGGCGGGGCGGCCGAAAACGTCGGCGAAGCTAGTCTTGAATGATGACCAGGTGGGAAGGTCCGCTTCATGGTTACGAAACCATAAGTTGGCAACGTCTGTGAGATAGAAGAGCACGTTGCTCAGCTTGATGGAATCGTCCCACCGATTGTAAGTGCTGACGCGCTCGTAGGTCGCCAACCAGTCGTCGACGTCCTGGTCGTCCGTACCGCTAAATGGGGAAGGGTCGCGCTGTCGTTGGACCCCGGAACAGAGGACGGTGGCAGGGGTGGCCGGCGACGACTGCGTCGAAGTGTTTGGCATTGTTGGCGGTGCAAGTAGCGTTCCGCTCCTGAGTTCCAGGTTGAGCACCGGGACGGGGATCGAAGCACCTCCACCAAGTGTACAGGTGCGTCTTCGAAGCACAGGTCGGAGGCCGTTGACCAAAGACGCGTCACGGCAGGCACACACCCAGGAGTCACACTGAAACCAGCACAGCACTTCGTTCTCCTCTTCGTCCACCGCGTGAACGGCTGCCGGTCGTTCCCATTACAATAAAAATAAAGTAAATTTCTTTTTCATATTTTTTTTGACATTTTCATTAGGATCAAACAACGCCCTTCTTAACACAGACAACTTTTGTTCTGTTATTACGTTCTATTTAAAAAGTTTTTTCGAAAAAATACCCTCATACCTTAAAGAAGCAGAACATTGGCATGGGGCTTTTGTATATGTTAACGAAGATATGTTTTAAATCATAATGCGGAATTGGTGGATCAATATAAGCGGCTAAATATGATGCCCACACGCGTCTTATATGTGGATGTCAGTGAAACTTCTCCGGTGAGTTTGTCAAATTTACGATGTTCTGGGCCTTCATACATGCTTATACTGCTTAAAGAACGTACTTAGTCGCCTAAGTTTATTTCAGAGTCTAAAATCACCGTTGAAGGGCTTCATATTGCTCAGTCCGTCACTGCGGTGACGCCGAAATAAGCAACGCATAGTGAACTTCTTGTTTAACGGTTATATATTTCAGGAAAAAATACGAACATTTCTGTGTCATTATAAAACCAGAGCATGTGTCGCTTAAAAGTAGGCGCATGCGAATTTTGTGGACCTCGGCAAATACGTATCAAAATGAACTACAACGTAATGGATGAGCTTCAGTTCAAGAAGGGGAGGGGTTAAACAAGCGAAGTGAAATTTCAGCAAGCAACCTGCTCACAGCGACCGCGCTGCGTTCTTTCCTACCACCCTCCCCCATGCCAGCGAGAGAATGATACCGCCAATTTTCACACGCACGTTGCCATGACAATGATACGAAGCTCCAGTTGGCTATCCTCCGGCCGCTAGGGGACGAAATGGCGCTGGCGTCTGGATTGGCTGGACATGGTAGGGAAGTTCCCTACCCCTGGTGTAAGCGATGTACAGGTGCCTCCAGTATGAAGGGAAAGAAAATTCGAGCACTAAGCCAAGGCTCACCCCACATTTTTCCGCGACAAGCATACTTTTTTCTACTTTGTAACTACTTTTCTTCTTAGCTTCTATCAGTCAAATTGATTTTCAACCTTACTAAATGTATAACCAAAAATTTCTCTTTTGTGAAAGCAGACGGCTCCCTTTCTCATTGGAGGCACCTGTATCGTCCTAGTAAAAACTTTGTAGCACGGTGCTTCAAAAAATAGGCATTATCAAACGCTGTCGCGAGAAAAGCAACGTGAAATATCTTCACATGTACAGACACATAGGCGCAGCGTTGTTGCATATGACAGCCGCGGGTGAAGTGCGCACAGATTTCGCCAAGCTTCGATCGAGCGTCGTCTCTGTTTTCGAACAACCCTGTGTTCCGAGAGGCATGTGTGACTGTTCGTGCCAACGCTCACTTCGCGATCATTTTAGTGCGATGACTCTGCATCGACACCTACGGGTGCCACTCTAAGAGGTAACACGCTGACATAACTGTCCTTTGTTTATTTATTAATGTGAAAACATTTGATAGCTCATCGACACGAAAACTAGGAGTCACCCAGAAAGTGGCGGCGTTACAAAGCTGGCGATTAGTCGAAACGGTATGACATCATCGCACGCAGGAAAATACGGAACGTGAACCAGTAATAGTCAGTACTAGTACTTACAACTGCACCAAATACGAAAGTCGAATAGAATTAGGATATAAGTAGAAGTGGAATAGAACTGAAAATCAATTTGAATGGAATTGTAATGAAATTGGAATAAAATTGAACTAGAACTGCGATGTTCTCGCATTACTCGTACGTAAGTTTCTTTATTTTTTATTTCTGTTCATTTCGCCAACGCAAAAGCTAAGCGCAAGTCGTAAAACAACATGCTAATAAGGCGGTGTATATTATTTCCTCAGCACCAGTGACTATCTGGCGCAGCAAACTTATACGCATGGAAGACTGTAAAAGACAGAGTGCCCAAGGACGCACTGCAATACATGTACAGAGTGCAAAATGCTTGTCTAGAACGCACGAACTGCGTGCAACGGGCCACACCGGGCTACGCGCTTTGCATCTAGCGATAACGTTTGGTTCGAGACGAGCTGTTTGTGAGCATTCGCACCTGACCTGATAGCATTGCTGTCTTTTCGTGGCTTGCAGGTCGCCATGGCTTCTATACCTCACTTCGTCGTCTTAAGCGCTACCTGCGGTACCGGCTGTGAAAATAAAACTAATCGGCTATGCGTATAATGCTTGGATTCTTTTTTTTATTGTTTCGTGTGCAGAGCCTCTGGCGCCCAACATTTCACGAAGTCATGGTTTCCCCTGCACTGCATAATTATCGAGAGTACGCGCCTCACGTTTACATGCAGCGCTTTGCAGCCTTCGGAGAGAACCGAAATATGCATGTCATTGTTCAAGGCAGCATGGAATCTCAGAGATGACAGCGTTTCTGACGGCTGAGACAGTTGGAAAAGCCGCGAAAAGATAGGCAACGGTATCAGTTTGGCCGCCCATGCTCGCACCCGACCTGCCTCGAACCAGGCTTTATCCCTAGGTGTCACGCGCGTAGCGCAGAAAGGGTTAGACCACGCAGTTCGAACGTTCTAGGCAAGCGTTTTGCCCTCTGTAAACACACACAGCATTCCCGTTTCTGGACATGTTTCACTTGGCATTTCCCTCCTTTCAGCTAAAGAGAGAGGCTAGTGCGGCAGCTACACGAAGGCCATGTATACAGAGCGAACATACGGCGTAGTCAACACCACCTGTACCCTTTCGCAGTGTGTGCGGTGTGTTATGCCAGCAGCTATCACAGCAGCTCTGCCTGCGCGGCGGCATTCAGCTTCCCAATGCGCAGTATGCGAGCAGCCTCTTTCAGACACGAAGGGCGCCCATAGCGCAGAGGGAAATTAGGCTTACTGTGAAGATAGGGTTCCCCTACTCGCATGTCAGCAGGGTGAGCGTGCTCAGAGACACTCGGAACTGTTTGGACTATACGGGATGCATGCGATGGTAAGTACAACTGTTCCACGGCGTCACGCATGCTCGAATGGGCCGTACTAAGTTGCTGCTGATCATTCTGGTTAAGCGAGTGGTCCGACCGGTAAACAGAAGACAATTCACAGCCGTGTGTACTTGCCAAAAGTAGCCAGGCTGCACAGTTTGCTTCTCAGTCGTATATTAAGGCTATTATGCCAGCACCCAACCTCTAAATCTCTGTGTGGTAAGGAGGACCCCTGTCCTCACTTTCAAAGGACTTTCTGATCTCTAGGGAAGCCGTAAGGGCTCTACTATAAGAATGAGAAGCAAAACATGCAGCCTGGTTACTTTTGGCATAGACGGCACATCCACGGCTGTGTTCTAGAGCTGCATAGTGTCACCAACGTTTCAGGTGCCGCCATCTTTCGATATTAAAGTAGCCATTTCCTGCAGGAGTGCTGTAACATGCTGTAGGGCTTTAGATCGGCGTACTGTGCTCACAGCATTGTGCGCACAGCATTGTGCAGCGTCCCATTGCGGGAGAAGACAAAAGTGACGCTGCGGCGCACGTAAGGACAACTTACGAAACCGCAGAGAACATTGGGAAATTTTGAAGCTGGTGGTGTGCGGTGGCGCCTCCCTGTTTTCTTTACTGGAAAAAAAAGTGTCTTGGAGCAGACGCGTCACTAGGGGGATGTAGAGAATGCGGACCGCGCCGACAGAAGCGCTGAGGGGGGTGCCGCTGCAGCGAGCAGGGTAGGGAGGAGGAATGATGGATGGGGTGGATGATACAGATTGTGTCGCCGCGCTTGTCACTCTAGTAATGCTGCACGTTGCGCTAAAAAATCACTCGCCCTTTAGTCGGGGGCGATTTGTAGGAAGAACGCTGCCGGATATTGATACACTGCATTTTTCACTAGCTCGGACGATGTCCGCCTTTCTTGCACATTTATTCCTCCTGCTAATATTCGCCGTGATACTGATGACATCCGCTCGTACGAGGAAATCTTCGATGTGTCTTAATTCTTCATTACTGCTCCTTCAAATATAATAGGCAGACTCTCGCGTAGTTGTGAGTAGGTGCAAGCACGCAATTCCGTGGAGGAACGGGGCAACGCATTCTGAGACGGCTCATAGATGGCGCAAGCTGCCCTTAGGTATCGCCCAGGTTCTTTAACTCCTGTCCATGCCGCCCTCTATTCTTCGAGTTGGGCAGCGGGATTGGTCTTCCCGGCTGTTTTCAATGTTCGAGAAGCAGCACCCAGGAATCGCTTCGCTTCCAGCTGGACAGCGCGCTCGGCGCCCCTCGCCGTTATCGGTGTTTCACGTGCCTTGACGTACCGCAGCTTAAGTTGAGTTATATACACGAAATGGAGCTGTCACAAAGGCCTAATCACGGGAGAGGGGATTAGAGACAGGGAGATCACATTCTACAGCCGCTCGTCTGTAGTTACGGGCCGCAAGCACTGCGATGATCGCTGCATTCGCTGCTTCGCGCGCTGCAGCGGTTGTCTTTTCTTCAGAAGTTAGCGAAGCGTTCAGGCCGCCTTGGCTGCCTTCTCGGCTTCGTATGCTGCTACATAGTGCATCCGTTGGCGACATAGGTGGGCATTTGTATCTCTCTACTCATCGCGGCTCCTTGCCACGGCCCCGGCGGCAGCAAGGCTGCCGCTCAGGATCACGAGGCGCAGAACGAATGGATAAAAGGCGACAGAGTCGACGATTATGCCATTAACAAGTGTTATATACTAGCTAAAACACATAGCTCGAGCCGATGTGGTAATGCCCGAGTGGTATGTGGCTTCAAGCAACGATGGTTCTCTATTTTCGTTCACCGGCGCTGGTTTGAATTCCGCTGAAACCAGTCTTATAGGAAAGCTTTGAACGCTATACGGTAAAGGCTTCCGCTGCGTAGAAAATCCGGCGTCGTCGTCGTCATCGGCGTTGTGGGCGAAAAATGGGCACGAATCAGGGAGGCCAACGTATCCACCCTACCCCTGGGTGGAATGTGGGCCACCTAGGTCACGTGACATTGCAACGTCATCACAAGGTACACAAAGGATTGTGAGCAGATTGCCCACCAGGCAGGTGGCAGTTTAATCAATTATTGGTCGCGACAGGTCGCAGAGGAACAGCAATCTGGGCCCCACAAGGCCCACCGCTGGGAGCACCTGCCAGCCCAGGGCAGTGGCGCATCGCTTACCCGCTGCACCACTGCGCCAGGAGTTTTGTGAAGATTCTCAGGAGTTGTATGAAGTACAGAATGGCCAATTGGGCATGTATAGGTAGTGAAGCATTAATTAACACTGACACGTCCAGGCGGAACTTAAATGTCCCCTTCAGTTTTTGTTCTGGATATAATTCGGAAGCAAATTTTCACGACACTTCACATAGGTTTGACTAGTAGTTCAATTTCAGTTCCGTAACGATGGTCGCCTGAGTTTACGGAGGGCGGCCGCTAACAGCACGCTTTAAACCGTTAAGTGGTGGCTTTAGACCGAAAGCTCTACTTCAAGACCAAATCTTCAGAAGCCGTTTCAGCGCTGAAGTCTACCTAAATAAATAAATTAAATAATTTGATTGTAAAACATTTTATTCGCCGGGAAGAGCTTGGCAAGAGGTCACGTTAAGTGGTCGAGAGTACATAACCCTCGACGACTTTGTCAGCCCACTCCACCGCCAAAACTTGCGTTCTGGGGTCAGAGCTAGCCAGCACGGTCTCCCACCGCTCGAGAGAAGGAGCTGTAACTAGATCACCCGGAGGTGGCTCTATTTTGCAGTCCCACAGGATGTGATCGTAGGTAGCACGTTGGCCACAGTGTTTGCAGTTTGGGTTGTAAAGATCTGGATAAATGTGCGCGAGGAGTGATGGGGTGCGTATCGATCTCGTCTGTAGACGTCGCCACGTAACCTCTTGTTCTTTAGTAAGTCTTTTGTCTGGAGGGGGGAAAATTCTCCTCTCTAATTTAAAATGATTGGTAATAAATGCTGCCGCGAGTGGATTTCGAACCCGCAGCGGCGCGAACAGATCACCTTCGCTGGTCAGTGCACGAGAGCACTATGCTATCGTTGCTTTCTTCTCTTTCTAATTTTTTTTTTGTTTGTTTTCCTGCTAGATATGTTTCTTTCATTTTCTGTGCGTTGAATTGTAATCTTAATCTTAATATGTATAAATAGTCTGCGACGAGTTAACACAGATACATGTTCATTTCTCACATCAAAACTATTTCAGATATAGCACCTGTCTTACTGCACATTCCATTGCATACTTTCTTTCTCACTGGTTGTAAGTCCTGCATGTATATATATATATATATATATATATATATATATATATATATATATATATATGTGTGTGTGTGTGTGTGTGTGTGTGTGTGTGTGTGTGTGTGTGTGTGTGTGTGTGTGTGTCTGTATATATATATGTAATAACGTGACAGTCTGTTGGCCTTGTCAGTTAGGGGTGGGAGCCTCGTCAAGCTACTGAGTTTGTGGCTTTTTGCTCCTACCCTAGCATTTCTTTTCTGTTTCAGGACAAAAATGCTGAATAAAGTTGATTGATTGATTGAAATGCTATCGCCGCTGTCGATCATGCCTCGTGTTAAAGTGCAGTGCACGGCTGCGCTGTACATTACACGTCGCCATTTCATCAACTCCCATCTAGAGCGCGAACAGATGAGATCAGCCTAACCTCGAGTCTAGTACCGTAGCCAGACCTGCCGACGACACAGAAAAGCAAAATCATAAGCTAACCAGGCTTAACACATCCTTTCGGACATCTACTTTGTTTACTACGGTAAAACCTTAGCAATTTTTTCTTTTCCTTGTGGGAATTGATGTGGTTATATTTTGATCAATTAAGTCTTTATGTGATATTTGTTTGTTTTTTCATGGTAAAGAGTGAACTCAACATCTGTCATGGCAAATAGTGATGTATCTGGATTGGAGCATGACATGTTACCCTGAAGTGCGTTTATGTTCAAGCGTTGGTGGTCGACTCAGCGAAATTTCATTTGGGGCGCAAATGCGCTTTCGTTGTCTTCAGCTATCTAGTAGCAGACTTTAATGATTACGGGGCTATGGAGCCCTAGACACTTAAAAAGTGCAACTTACTACGAATATGAGCCTGCCTTATAATAATTTAATAGAGACTTTTAGCATAGCGCTCACCGCTCGCCGCGAATGCACACGCACTGATTGGTCCCGACGTAGCAGGAGTGCGTGTAGCTAGCCGACACCTGGCGCCATCTAACGCCCTCGGGGATATTTGTGCATGCGCAGTGGCGAAGGGCAGTAGCGGTAAGCCGTGGCGGTACGCGCAATGTTAAAATGCCCTGCAATTTCTGCGAAACATTATTTATTTTTCCATATTTTTTATTGCCGGTTGAGTGCGGTCTTGCTACTTTGCTCTGCGAGATGCGATTATATTGCACTGGAGAACCGTGACCACTCGCAGAAGCTTCTGCGATACTCGAGGTAGTGGAAGTGGCATTCCTTGTCTTTAAAGCCCGCTGCCACTTTTTAATTGAGAACGGCCCAGAACGGCGGACTGGAGGACCACTCGCTCAAATTGCTCATATCGCTGTCACCGGGTTCCTGTGCTTTTTGTGGGCACAAGTTCCCGTACTAAGGGGTTGGCTTCGATGCTACGCCAGCCAGCTCTTCTGTTGGCCTCGACGTCGTCACAGCCACGTGAAAAAATTTCTCTGTTCAAAGCCTGACTTTCTAACAGTAATTGCTAGCCCACGTTGACTACTCTAAAATATGCATTGTTTTGAAGTCTCTTGAAGCAACAGAATTCTCCCGGACGCATCCGTTTCTAGACTGTCTTTAACAACCCTCGCGTGTCATGTGCTCATTACGCACAAAGGAAGAACCGGTGGGAAGAACGACGTTTTTCCGCAGTAGTTGAAATGCTTGACGACGTACGGTTTGTTCCTGAACGTTAAGCAGCGCTAGTATTGATTTTTTTTTTTTTTGAGGCGAAAGCCTTTAATGCCTCAGCAGAGGTGTCACGCTTTTTCTAGTCTGACCAGAAAAAAAATCCTTATGCCCGATGGGATTCGAACCGCCATCCGTCCGTTCCGCAGCCGAGCATGCTAATGGCTGCGCTACTTTCTGCCAACGCATATGTAGTTCTCCTTGTCTGGGACGCTGGAGAGTGTTTACAGAAAGGCGTCGAATAAGACGGATGCCTCCCAGACGCCCTCCAGTGTCTCCAGCATTTAAGATTCGCAAACAATTGTGTAGTTAATTAACATCTCAACCACACATCAGTGACACAAGCAGCAACACCGCGCTAAGGCGCTTTAGGTAAACAAAGTGCCCCCTGAATTTTTCAGTCATGCGGTCATACATAACATCACAATAATACAGAGTGCTGGCGAGGAATCAAAGGCATAGTAAATTAACATCACATAAGTTAAAATCGACTTCGTCAGCTAAGGCCTCCTCGTTTTACAGTTCGCGTTACGTCAAGCACGTGTGCTGTGCCTGACAGTTTGCTGGATGTGAAGCTAAATCACACCTTGTCCTGTATTCTTCAAATGTCCATTAAACGCGCATGTTCGAATCGGCGTGGCTTCTACAGAGCAAGTTCTCTTCCTACAAGAAGCGGCAAAGACCACCGCTTCCTTCTTCAGTGTCTCCCCTTCAGTGTCTCCAGCATTTAAGATTCACAAACAACTGTGTACTTAATTGACATCTTAACCACACATCAGTGACACAAGCAGCAACACTGCGCTAAAGGCTTTCGCCTCACCGCACTATAGGTCAACAAAGTGCCCCTCTGAATTTGTTTTCTTTTCCAGAGGCGGCCACCCATGTCTACGTTGCGGGGTTCTGCGTCCATCCGCGGCATCCGCAATGCCCGAGACCTCACGGACCGGTGCTGGGCGTTGCCATTTCTGGTGACCGGCGTGACGCTTCTCTTCACTTTGCCCTGCACCAGCGGCGGTCTGTTCTATGTCCTCTTCATGGACAAGTTCGGTGTCAGCCGTGAGGCGGCAACCTGGACAAAGACCATCGCTTGGGCTACATCTTATATCATGGGCAAGAGGATCACTTGTATTTCTCTTTCTCCTTTATGAGCGTCTGTCTGCCTTTGGGGCCTGAAACAACTCGCCGTTCTGGCGTTTCCCGCTGATGCGAAACCTCTTTTTTCCAAATACCCTTGATTCTGTAAAAAAAAAAAAACTGTGCACTCTTGGTAAAAGTTCTCAAGCCTGCTGTAGGGCAACAATATGCTACCTGAACTCTGTAAATGAACTCTAGCTCTCACCCATCCGCAGCTTTTTAATTACCTTCAGGGCAGCGTAAAAAGCCTGTTGTCACAGCTTAAAAGCCAGTCGGTTGTTATGGCAACTTTGGCGTTGACTGCATGTTTTGACAGTCATATTTAATTTCCCTTTGTATGCAGGCGGTCATACCATTGGTTTTACTCGAAGGGCCGGGTACTTTATTTGCACTGGAAATGGGGAAATAGGCTCACTGTTTTTTGCAGCTCGGCTTTTGCAGCTTTTCTCGTGGGGTAGAGCTTTCGCTTTAAAAACTAAGCCGAGGAAGTGAAAAGGCAGTAACTGTCTTAATCGCGCCCATTACCAGGAATTCGGGACAGCTCCCAGCCGGTGCCGCTCAGCCTAGCGGCCTACAACGTTCTGTTCTGCAGCCACTCGGTCATTCTGTTTCTTTCGTACGTCACAGGTTATGTCAACGTGCTGTTTTTCCGTGTTGAAAGATATGATTCAGTTGGTGGCAGCCAGAGAAATTACAAGCTCTTGTTCCGGATTTCCGATAATGATGACAGGAAGGGGTGAAGGAGGGAGTGAAAGTAGAGATAGACTGTTCCAGGAGGACAAGCGCCATAGGGACCATGTAGGTAGGGAGAGTGAAAGAGCTCGAAAACTACCCTTTATTTCTTTATTTTATTGCTTATTTATTTAGAAACCCTTTAACGATCCTTAGGAAGCATTACCTACGGGGATGAGAAACAAAACCGAACCTTGCAAACTGTCACACACCTCACCTGTACGCACACATTTCGCCGTAGTCGATAATCAGCATACATGTAAAAAAAAAAACACTGTGGTGAAAAATACGCCATCATAGCTCGAACACAATTCTTAACATGACAGTGTTTCAAGTACCTGAACGACGCCTCACCGCAGTCAACAGCACACATGTGAAAACACTTTGAATAAAAGGTTATCAAAAAAATGAACCAGTTTTTAAAATGGAAATGTTTCTACGTCGTTAACAAAGGACAAGTGGGAAGCGATCGCAGCTACGTCTCTGGGCAAGCTGTAACAATCTGAAATGACAAGAAGGAGTGGCGGACACCTAAACTTGTTGGCGCGTGCAAAGATAGAGTCAGTCTTGAAAGGACGATCCAAACGTGGTGGTGATATATGGTATGCCGGGCGAAGCAAAGTTTCGCTGTAGGGAAAAGAACCACGATATGATTTATTCATGAAAGACGAACATGCATTATGTAGTCTAGTGTATTGGTATATTATATATACCTCTTGGTAGCGATGCTATTGCAGAAGTGGTGTAGAATACGAAGAACAATAAAAAGAAGTAAAGAAAGCAGTCATACAACATTACGAGCAGGCTAGTAAGAATTCTTCTAATGATAATGAACGGATGTTGCCTGCTAAGGAATTCCAAACTTCAGTGGTATACATATCAGGGAAAAACCTGTACTTAAAGAAGTTAGGGCGGACATAAAAGAAGTGTTTAGGACGCGGTGGCTCTTTGTAGATGAAGGTTTTGAAAATGTCAGATAATTATCTGGCGAATAAAAACGAGGTGAATTGGCTAAAGTGTACATGAATTTGAGGCATTCAAGACGACGATGTGAGGCAAGAGTAGTGAGTCCTAGCTGCCCAAAATCATCACGCCAACAGAACCATGCCCAAAATACAGCAAAAAGTTTTGTCATTTTGTCGTGACACCATATTTTTCTGTAGTATTGTAGTATATTTCTGTAATATTTTCTGTACTTTTTTTCACCACAAGCGAAAACGTGAAAATATTGAAATTTCTGTTGTTACTACAAAATTTTCTGTTGTCACGACGAGATAGTGGCTAAAAATACAAACAAAAAGTTGTTCCGACTACATATAATTTTCTTCTGTTTTTTTTTCTTCTTTCCACTGCGTTTAGAGCATGAAAGACGAAAAAGGAGAGGAAAACGTAAAAAAAAAATTGGAAAAAGTAGGTTCTGCGTTTCCGCTTTTTTTTTCTGATGCATTGGTTCATCGATTGTTAGTCACTTTGTCGCGCTTCTTTTTCGTGTGTTTTACTAAACACGCGCGAGTTGATACAAGACACTCATGAGCAACTATGCGTTTCATAGCAGGAACATGTCAGTTTATACGAAACACATGCGAGCTCATGTGTGCGCACGTCTGCCGGATTTCAGCTGAGCTGCGCTAGTTATTGCTCCAAACCAGACAAATTTGTGGCGCGTGTGAGCTTATTGTGGCACATACGAATTCATACAAGACAATTTTTTGACAGGTGCGAAATAGTATGCAGCGCTTGTGTGTTCATACGAGACTTGTAACACCTGTATGCAGGATACTGGAGGTCATGCTAGACACTTTTGTGAAAGATATAACAACTCGTGCGCAGCATCCATATGTTCATGCGAGACACGCTTGTGACTCCTATAACTCATATGCATCACATATAAATCGACACCAGACAGATTCTAGACGCATATAAACCGTATGCAGCCCAAAGAAAGAGTTCATGTCAGACACATCAATGAATCTGAAATCTTTCGTTAGGGCTGGCAACGTCGCAACTGATAATTCAGAGCCACTCGCCTGTTCAAGGATGGAATTCTGATATCTACATTGGAAGAGCGTGGTCAAGGTACTTATGTTCCCTTACAGGTGCGCGAAAACACGGGAGGGCCGGTGTGCAGTTTCATTCCACTCACATTTCATTTTTATTCTTTTGTCCTTAATCATATGTTCAACAGACACCATGCGACCGCTGTCGGCTATATATCTCTCATTGGGAGCGGCGAACAGTAAGTGAGGAAATTAAATGCAATAAGAAAAGAATAGATATATTGTGCCGTCCGAGGCTAGCACTTATTAAGCAATAGCAGCAATGGCTTGGTAGTAAAGCATCCGCCTTGTGTTCGCCCGGTAGTGGTTTCGAACCTCAGCAGCTGCTGGTAAACCAGAGATGCAAGCGTCTCTCGGCTAACTGGGTTATACAGTAGAGGAAACCTCTTCAGAGTGCTTGATGGTACGTCAGTGCACATGAAAACATGTACCGCTTGAGGCTTACAAAAAAAAAACTAGAAAAGGAAGGAGGGCTTCTCTGCCTCTTTCAAAGAAACTTCAAGCATACTACTTCATCCCTAAAAGAAACATTGTACGTCACAAATGTTAGGCCAGTTCTTGAATATGAATGCCTGGCTTGGGATCCGTTTGCGGATATTTTAAAAGGCAAATTAGAGCGAGTCCAGAAGCGTGGCGCGAGATTCGTGACTGGGAACTACGATTTTCATGTTAGAAGCTCCAAACTTCGAGAATCGCTATGGTGGAAACTGTTATCCCAGGAAAGAAAAGCACTGAGATTAAAATTGTAGCGTTATATCTACAACATTCAAGCCAAAATCGATAGAGCAGTGGCAATACCATGAAAATTAGAAGTGCCGGATTAATATCCTGAAATACTCTTTTTTTTCCAACACAATGAATGATTGGAATATGTTGCCCAATGAAGTCTTTACAAGTCCGAACTTCCAGGCTGCCCTAGAAAGTGCCGTGCCCAATTTATATTTACTGTTCTCGTAGTTGGTTGTGCGGACTAGTTATACACAGAAAGATGTAGCCTAAACTGAAAGTTTGTTTAGGTTTATCTATACGTGCCACTAGTGCTGCTAATGGTTCTTTGTTTTTCGTTTATTATGTTCTGTTTTGTTGTGTTCATGAATTACTTCCGTGCTTTTGATGTAATTAGCCCCGGTATAATAACGCCTTCGGGCACTGTAGGTGCATTGAAAAAATAAAGCTATTGACAGGGACAAGGTCTTAGGTGCCATTAACTAATGTCGTTAAGGGTCGTTTTCTCGCGTGCTTTCTAGTTTATCGTAATCATCAAGTTCAACGAATTCCCGCCGTTTCGTTATTTATCAGGGTGCAAACCATGTCCAACATCTTGTAAGGTGCTGTTCCGATGTGTAGCAAAATCTTTCTTTTAAAGTTCTTCCAGCGCTCGCATTCATCAGTTAAGAGTGCCATAGAAAACCAAAGGTGAATGCTTTTGATGGTAACAAAAGCATTAATAAAAAATGCAAGCCTGTTGACAGGAGATCTGCGTATATAGTGATTGTTATAGTGAAATCTTACAAATACGAAAAAATTGAGTTCCGAAACTCTTTCCAGCTCAAAAATGCTTTTATCCAGAATTGTTGGGTATGGCTCGGTAAGAAGCGCCAGCTAATCGTCTGTGACGCATAATTACATGAGTTTAAGGTTGCCGAATGTACAAAATGTGCATGTAAAGCCTGTGAAATCGTTTTGCTCTAGCGTTTGAAATGGTGGAAAGTCGTCGTCGGCGTTCAGCTTCTCTGAAGTGCACAGCGACGGGCAGAAGCCCCGATAATGACGTCACGTATGACGGCACTATGTTTCCAGCGAAGAAACGGTTATTTCATGGAAGAAAACCGACGCCATCGAAGGTGAAGCTCACGATGCATTGTTTGGCGCCATCTGACGACGCACAGCAGCATGCAGGCGTAAACAGCCAATATCTGAAATTTCGGCAACAATGACGTCACTGACGAGTTTCCTCGCACTCCTCCAACGTAGTGAGGAGAAGCCTAAACATGGTCGTGGTTTTAATCAACAATTATGTCGCCATTTTAAATGCTAGTGCAAAAATACTTTGCATGCTTTATCTAGAAGCTTGATAGATTCGAATTCTTGATCAACCTCGAATTCTCAAAAAACCGTTTCAGCTTCCCTTTAACCCATAGCGCGAATCGAGTGGCCCTTTTTCCAAGAGCTTAGTGCTTTGCAAGACCGCATTTTTACCTACAGCTTGTATCAGAACCTTGTCATTTCTCCCGAAAATGCAGCAGGGGCTCATAACATGAAGTATCACTCGCATTTGCACTACTTTCTCCACGGGATGCCATTCCAGCAACGACAAACTGTTGTATTCTTTCTTCCCGCGTTCGAAAATAATGACGTGAGCCACTGCTTGGCTGCACCCAGACCGGCGCACGTTGCACACATTGGTACGGATCAGATGTCCCACTGCAATTGCCTTAGGGTTCTGACCGGACGAAATCAGTAGTTTACCATAAATGGTAGGCGTCGCTGTACACAGTAGACCGTCGAGTACACAGTAATACTTAGCCGTGCACAGTAAGCAGTCGCCGTGCTCAGATGGTCATCGCCATGCGCAGCTGGCCATCGTCATACACAGTAGGTCATTGCCGTACGCCGTATCCTGTCGCCGTATATAGTAGCCCACGCGGTACACACTATTCGTCTCAGTCATATGTCGCAGTACTCCACTAATCGCTGCGCCGAAAAGAAAAACATTGTCGGGTTGGGCTTGAGCCACAACGGTGATGTGGACTAGGGTGCGAATGCTCTCGAGATTGGGCCATCTGGAAACATGTGATCTCGGTTCATTGTTGTGTGCGTCCACTTTCAGTATGTGGGGCCGATTTCACGCCGCTGACACCACCACTTTTCACCCAGAAGAAATACGAGAACGGTTTGCAGCGATTTTACAGAGCTCTGTGTCGAAATGTAGCGTCTCATTCGAGGAGTTTTTCATGAAACTGTGAAGGATCTGCTCGCGTCCAAAAACCTTCCAGTTTACCCTACGGAGGAAGCAGAAAAAAACATGTGAGGCAGAAAACAATAAATCTCGCCTGTTAACATATCAATAGACAGCGACTTCCAAGTTTTTTTCTTCACCATGATTGTAGTGACGCTAAAAATCTATGTTACTTTCCATTTTGTATACTGCTGAGAAAACGTTGAGCATACTTATCGGATTGGGTGGAAATGTGCCTTTCTTTCCCGTTGCCGTTCAAGGTTTTGTCATCGCAGCCCTCCAGGACAAGGTCTCCGCCTACAACACGATCCTGGTCGGCGCTCTGTTGTGTTCCGTTGCGCTGGTCGGTTCAGCTTTTGTCCCGAACATTGCGTGGATGTGCGTCACCTTCGGATTTCTTTACGGCAAGTACAAATCTCTAAACAACGAACCATGAGTGAAGGAAACTTAGACTTAAACCAGTTCCGAAGCGAGCGAGGTTATGGGATAGCTAAACTGCCAACACGGCGTCGCTTGAGAGCTGCTCTTTGCTTGAGGGCGTTCACTAGAGAGTCCATTCACCTCCGGTTAAAAGTCACGATGAGCGCAGGCCGCGCAGTTTCACGAAATATCGAGCGAAACGCAACGATTTTCAAAGCATCCTTCAGCCTCCCCCAATATGCCACTAGTATGTAAATATGGGTCAGTAGAATTCAGCGCTGCGTAGTGATGCATGCAAAGGCTTGCTGCACACTCCGTTAGGAAAAAGTTTCCTGTTTCTGTCGAACAAATTACAGCTGTGATTAGTGTTGTCTTGTCGTTGTCCTGGCTGTTATATTTCAAAACACAGATCAACATAATCCGGCCGAATTATCGGCTTTGATCCATCAGTCTATAGCCCACGCGAGGAATAAGCGACAGCAAAACGGAAACTGACTCCCCAAATTTTGTTTCATTTCTTCTTGCAGGCGCCTCTTTTGGAATTCTAGGAATTTCAACATCAGTCTACATCGTATCGTACTTTGACAAGTACAGAAGCTTCGCTACTGGCATTCAGCATGCTGGAATGTCGATCGCCGGGATTGTTGGCCCTTCGTTCTTGCCCCCCATCGCAACCGCCTATGGCTTGCAGGGGTCCTTCCTCTTCGCCGGTGGATTGACTCTGCATATATTTCCCTTAGCACTCCTGCTTCGAAATCCAAGACCTGTCAAATGGCCCCGGTGTGTACCTTACAAAGCAAAGGGAGTTCTAGAGGCAGGTAACACAACCAGAAACGAAAGTGCCATGAAGAGATCTTTAGGTATATCAGAAAACGATTGCGCAGACCTTTCAGTCCCTCTGAGCATACGTGAGAACACTAGCAAACAAATGAGTGTTACCGCGTCGCAACACGCAGACTTGTGCAAAGAGATAGGAACTCCAGAGCCGGGAGGTCAGGCCAACTTGCCTGGCATTCAGGTAAAGTATGTCCCAGAAGAGCGCCAGAATTCATCGGGCGTGTTTTCTCAAATTCTCGACCTTTTGCGGGCACCAAGCTTGTACGTGATAGTAGTGCCCATAGCTGTCGCCGATTTCACGCTTCCTCTACTAGCTACCACGCTCATAGACTACGCCGGGGACAAAGGAGTTCCACTGGACACCGCTGCTGTGCTACTCCTGGGCTGCCTCTCGGTGGGCACCTTTGTCGGACGTCTCGTTATTCCTTTTCTATCTGACAGGACAGTGCGCAACCGATGTGTCACTGCCTCTCTCACTTTCGCGCTAGTGTCGTTGTGCTTCCTAGTCTTCCCGCATATTGGCGGCTCCGGAGCCATTGCAGTAGTCACAATCGTCGCTGGCACTCTGCAAGGCTATCTGGCAACGATCAAGAGCGTCCTTGTCGCCGACTACTTGGGTGTGCAAAAGTTGGCGGTGTCCTGGGGTCTCATCGGATTGGTGTCGCTACCACTAACATTCTGCGAGCCCTTCATTGTGGGTGAGTAATGTTCTTCAAGATCCTCGCTGTACAGATTAATGCAGGTGTATAGCGATTGGAATTTCCGGCCTTACATATTCAGAGCGGGTGTAATTACAGAGGCCATTCGAAAATCGCCATTATCGCCATTCGACAATCGCGCGCCTGCGGGGAGGGAAAACCGACGTCGACGCAGCGCGGGCGGGGAAGAAAAAGTCACGTGATACGTGAGACACGGACACGAGGTGTGACGATTTTATATGAACGTCGCTTTGCGCTTCCCGCGGGCGCGTGATTTTCTAATAGTGATAGGACTGGCCCGAATTTGTTGCGCCACAGCGGCGAGGTTAATCGCGTGTTCGAAATCTTAACAGCTAATGTGGCTATTAGTAATAGCTGGCTACAAGTCCCTAATTGCAATCAGGTGCCAATCGGTTATGTAGTTAGAAGGTTAACTATTACAATCAAGTTCATCACTCTAATAGTTAACATGACTCGCCTGTTTTCAGGCGTACGCCAACACTTGAAGTTGAAGTTGAAGTTGAAGTTTATTTCTCGCTCTCAGTGGTACAAGTATTACTTACAGTATTACAGTATTACAAGTATTACAAGTATTACAAGTATTACAGTGGTACAAGTACAAGTATTACTGGGAGAGAGAGGACGCAGGGAAAAAAGCTGCTTGAATGCAGCTTGAGAGGCACCCTGCGCCCACACTGCTGAGGCAACGTATTGCCTCAGTTGTTAGTTTACAAGACAGCTACAGGTGAGGCACTCGAAAACAATAAATAAAGTATCAACATGAATATAATATCTACAGTGGCACTTAAACATTAGTATCACAATCACAACAAAAAGCGCCATAAATACTCAAAAAACCAAAAGCATCACATCAACCAGGTGTACAACAGCAGAATTCACACGTGTTACAGCTTTAATCACAGTTCCGAACAAGTTGTAATTAAATGTCTTCAAAAAGATACAAAATGGTTTTTAAGCTCTTTACCGTGATGCATTTTAGCGATATGTTGTTATTTTCTAAAATGTTTAGGTATTTCGACAGAATAAAAGATAAAGATTGCATACCGTATTTGGTCCGACAAAGAGGCAGTGACCAAGGAAAATGAGAGCGGGTATCGTAGACGGTTGAATAGCGAGACATTTTTAGAAGTGAGAGAGTGGTTTCATTGTTAGTAAAAACCGCAGTTTTGTACATTGATAGCAATCTGAAAGGAAACAAAGAAGTGAACTTTAGAATGCCAAATTTAATGAAGTATGGATGTGTGTGGGTCTGCCTCGATACGTTTGCTATGAGTCTAATTGCCCGCTTTTGTACTGTTATTAGTTTGGATATGTTGTGCTGGGTCGTCGTTCCCCAAACTGTGAGACAGTAAGTCAGTGATGGGAGAAAGAATGCTTGATAAATGAGGACCTTTACTCGAGACGGAAGTGTGTCCCTATGTTGGCAAATAAGACCGTTGAAGCGATTCAGTTTTTTCCGAATATGATTGACCTGTTCGTCCCTATTACTATGCCTTCTATTACTTCTATTACTATGCCGGAAAACCGCCTCTTTAACTGAAAAGAAAGCTATTTTAAAGATTTAGTTGCGGGCTTCTCTAAACCATCTTGCATATGTTGCGTTGACTCTATAGACTAATCGAAAATACTCAACATCGCCGAACTCAACCATTTCGGAGACTTGTGTCACGTCGAACGTGGTCGAAAGGACAAAGATGCATGCTTTATGAAAAACTTTCTTGAAGTACTTGCGCCATAAATGTTCCCGGGACCGTGGCCATCGCTTTGAAGAGAAGAGCAGGTGAGATGAGGGGTTCGTTCGGATACACACGACGTAGGTTAACTGTCTCAGAAAACTACAGATGGCATAGGAAGATAATACTGGCTTTTTAAATTAGTGTTTGGTTTTACATGGGAGGTCTATGAGTAACCATAAGGGCCCCGGATAATTGTTCCCTGATTACTCTATTACTGTTCCTCTGTTAACAGCAAGAACAGGCATAGTAATATGTCTCTCCTCTTTGTTACTGAAATTTTTAGCTTCGTTTCGTATATCCTAAACAACCCACCATCCCTGTTGTTGCTTATTTAGAAGGAAATGTGCGGAAACCAGCCAAGGAATTATAATAGTTGTCATTAAGGAAAACGCGCTCCCTGGAGCGAGCCATGCAATGCAGTTAAAGCTTGGTTAAGTAGTTTTTGTTTAGCATCAATAAGATTTTGACTTTACCGATTGCTTAAGAACAAAGATGCGGCATATTACATACTGATTGGGCTCCACCGAGAAATCTACCTGTTATTGAAAGACTAGGATTCCAATGAACAGCCATTAGGGCTGCCCGTTCAACATCATTATTCGTTTGTCTCATCTCTGGCACAGCTATTTGTCGGGCTAACTTTCGCTCAGCAAAGTGCTGCGTGTTGCGATAAAAATAGCTCTGTTGGGTAGCAACGAGCAATCTTACTCGTTTGCTGATAAACATTAGCTGTCATAATACATAACACCGAAGCGCGTTGCGCAATGGCAATCAGTTACGGTCGTACACCACCAGAGGCGGGCATGTTTGAATCCACATACTGCACGCAGTCCCGTCTCCCTCTCTTAGGGACGATGTCGGGGACTTTCTGGGGTTAAGCACTCCACAGTTTTACAAGTTGATTTGACGGTGACGGGGCAGCAGATGTTCACAGAGTGAAGAACTGCCACGTATAAATATTACGGAACCGGTCGATGTACACCTAGTACTCAAATTTTATCCGCAGTCGTCCCATCTATAGTGTATCCCTGAACGAGGATGGCTCTAAATGGCTGTGAGCAAGAAAAAAATTCAGAAATTCTCAAAGCTATAAAGCTCTATGCACTTACTGTGCTAACGTGCCCTAACATTTGCAACATGTCCCAGCACAAATTAGGAAATTTTGCTGGAATATTTTCTAGGTATTTCGCTTCGGGCGACAACCGAAAGCTATTATAAGCGGCAAACTATGGACGAAGAATCCCCACCGTGGCGTGAAACGTTGCGAAGGTATCGAGGGTGGGCTTACCTAAATGAAAATCGTGCAGGCAACGAACTTTCTTTCCACAAAAATAAAATTTTTGTTTAGAACGTGGCCCGACAATGATAAAAAAGAGCACGCAACCGGCGAAAAAAAAAGCAGAAAGTTGCTCTCGCTTGTCATTTAAAATCCTAAAAGGGGCTGCTGCCTTAAAGCAATTGTGATGACCAGGAAGAAATGTTTTAAAAGCTGTGAAAAAGCAGTGAAAGCAGTGAAAAGCCAATTTATGCGGTCTTCAGTTGCTGGTTTCTTCGTGCTCTGCTGTGGTCTGAAGAGCAGAAAGTCACGGGTCATGGGCCAGTACGGACAGTTACAGAAATAAGGACGGGGATGTGGAGCGAAGTTATGAGGAGTGCAGATGAGTTTCGCTAGAAAACAAGCACAGTGTGTCCACATAACGGTTGTCTAATGTTCACTTGATAGTCACACGTAGGCCCGCTTTGGTAGTGACCGGTTTAAATTCCCCTATAAGACCTCGGGAAAAGCTTCATGACCGATAAATGAACGCTTTCCAGAAACTTTGGCTGTGCAAAGTATTTTTGCGTCTAACCTTATTATCAACCTCACGAGCGCAGGTGCGTTCCGGGACATTGGAGGATCGTATGACAACCTGTACCGGTCCTGCGGGGCAGCATCGATGATCGCGGCACTGCTGCTGCTCACACAGGCCTGCCTCGACGCGAGGAAGAGGAAAGCCGCGCATAAAGGACTACCTCTCGCTTAAAATATGCGGCCTCTGTCGTCGTCGCGAGTAGGTGTCAGCATGACATACTTCGCAGGATTGGCTGGACATTCTGCGACCGGTCATAGATGGCGCCAGTAGTGGTCTTTGAATGATTCTCGGCCATATATCGCGTGCGTGTCCAGGGCGGTGTTTTCCCGCTTTTCGCTCCGGCCCTGGCCACATGAAGGTCGATCTCCATGAAGTGAACTGCTCGGCAGAGTTCGAGCGGCAGGAAATCTCGCACGGCAAACGGCTGCAAATTCTTTGTACCGCAGCCATTGCCTTACAACACCTAGCTAGGAGCGCCGGCGCTCACCACGATGCGGGCAGGCGGAGTGTGTAGCCGCCGCAGTGGCGCTGCAAGCGCCAGTGTTGCGCGGCGCTCAAGATGCGGCAAGGAATTTCTTCCCATATTTTTTTCTCCTTTTGCATGAGTGAACACATAAATAGGAAGGAAAAAATGGCGCCGACACACAGGAATGACAAAGGACGACGACACGACTCACCAAGTTTGACTCGCCTAACGAGTTTTATCGCCGCTAATCCAACCTCAGCGAAGAAACTAGGCGTCGGTTGAGCGACATATTGGCGCAGCGTTCTTCGTGTGGCTCAGCCGGACGATGAATAAACGCAAAATAAAGTAGACAGTTACAGACCATGGCCCCTGATTTCTTGCGCACCTGAGAAGCGGCAAAACACATTAAACAAGTAGATTTGGTGAAAAGCGATCACCTAAAGTGGAGACACACGAAAAGGGTTCAACTTAAATTGAGGACAACGCAGCGAGCTATGGAAAGGAAGATGATAGGTGCAACGTAAACGGACAGGAAGAGGGCAGAGTGGGTGAGGGAACAAACGCGGGTTAGTGACATCCTAGTTGAAATCAAGAGGAAGAAATGGGCTTGGACAGGGCATTTACTGCGAAGGCAAGATATCCGATGGTGGTGAAAAGTAACGGACTGTATTTAAAAAGAAGGCAAGCGTAGTAGGGGGCGGCAGAAAGTTAGGATGGCGGAGGAGATAAAGATGTTTGCGGGAATACAGTGGGCGCAGCTCGCACGGTACATGGTTAATTGCTGAGATGTGGAAGAGGCCTTTTTTCCTGCAGTGTGGGTGTAGTCAGGCTAGAGGTGATAATGATCAACTTCATATTGATTCAGACTGCCGCCGAGTAATTGCAATTCATACACTCGTTTCTTCTCGCCAGCTCTATCTGACTACCAGTGCCGGCGAGCGACTCCTTATGCTCGCTGAACCTCATTTTTCTGCCATTCCGTTCTCACTGTTACCTGCCTTCTGTGCCGCTTAATGAAGCAATCCATTTAGCAACTGCCATCCCTCTGCCCTGACAGGAGCGGTGGTGATGACGCCATAACAAGAAGAAAACAAGGGATTAAGTAAAGGGGAGCAAATGAAAAACAATTGGCAGAAGAATATTATAGGCGTTTCGCTGTGCGTAAAACGGCTGTACGTCTCTCAGATGTTCATTCAGACGTGACATAACGATTGGGAAAATTTGCTGTTCAAGTAAAAAAAGCATCCTGAATTCCGTCAAAGCAAATGCGGTATAAGCCTTTAGTTCAAGAACCACAGATACGTTTATTTCAAGGTAGTCCTTCGCGGTAATTAAGTGGCGTGCAGCTTTCTGAAAACCTGCATGTGGATCTTCAGGTGGCAACATATTCCAAATCCTGCGCCGCATAACTTCAGAAAACAAGCACGTCAAGCTTTCTTGGTAAAAATGTTTTATTGCCTTAGAGGTAAATGTCAGTGTCCGTCGCATGTTGGTGTGGGTGGTTGGGTTGTCTTGTGACCCTGTTAAATAAATAAATAAATGAAAACCGCACAGATAAGCTTCGCTGGTCGCTGCTTTAGAGCAATCGGCCACCGCTCCACCCTTTCATCGCACGTTTTTAACTGTTAATTCAGTGAGCGCGCGGAGCGCCTGCGCGACCAGCGCGCGCCGCGACGAGCGTCGAAAAGTGGCATGCATCTCCATGCACCTGGTGCTGGCTCGCTCCCCCTCGCGAGCCGACTGAAAAAAATGTCAAGCCGTGAACAAAAGATGGTCGGGGAGCTGCAAGGTTTCCGAGAAAATTTGGGGGAACCTGAAAGAGCTTTCAGCCGTGAAGAAGAGTCCCCGAGAGCCCCGCGGTCCTCCGATTGTTGTAAACCGGACCCCGCTTCCGACGAGCGCGCTAGCGCCCGTGCGCAGGCACCGATATCTGGCACTGTCGGATGCGAGCGTCGTGAACGCGCTGGGCGGCGGCCGACGCGCCGCGCATGCGAAGACTTTTTCTGGCCGACGCGTGGACCCCCAAGCGCGCAGGACGTGCGCCGAAAAGCGCCGATGGAGTTGAGCCTGTGGCGGGTTGGTCACGGTGTCGACGTATTTATAGGGATGGTGTCAAACTGCAAGTCTTCGGCGAGATAGCCATTCTCGGTGCTGGCGGAGCTTTTCAGACCTCCGCTAAAAAGCGCGCAATTTAGTCATCACCTGCTGCCACGCCATCACGCGGAGGATCCGGCGCGTAGCCGGTTGGCAGCGTTCGCTCTTGCAGTCTTCATTTGTTTACCGCTTTTTAGCCGCGGGATCCTTAGATAGCCTCCCTGGCATGTTGAGGTCCGCAGGCCCTGGCTCGAAGGGCTGTTGGGGAATTAGGAACAAGGACCAGCAGGAAGGCTTCGTAAAGTGCTGTACAACAGAGGTTTAGTCCAAATATTTATTACAGCATTTTAATATTTATTTATACATACTGCTATTCCATGGAAAGATTTTATCAGGATGGGAATACACGAAAAAAACGAAAGAATACGTTTCAAGGGAGGGGGGATAAATGAAAACGAAGGTATGTTTCAACAGCGCAACTAAGACGGGGAAAAGCAGAATGAAACTTGTCATGGCAAACTTAGTGAAAACCTTCAGATGACATTCAAGCAATTTCAAAGATAGCTGAAGGACTTCATTGTTTGTAATTAAATTCCAGTCAGTGACAATTAAAAGAGGTTAGGGTTAGAATATTACGCTGCGTTGTGGCACACCTAGATGAAAAAGAAATAGTGTTTGCGAAATCCACTCTGTAATGTCACTCAACTTGATACTCGATACGAAAAACAGAAGCACCCAAAAACATACCATCCTGCTCGTTAAATAGGGTTAGGGTGCGGGCTAGTTGTTGACGCGTATGACTTCAGTATTACAGCGCGACACAGAAAAAAAAACCACACGGACGCAAGTAGGCACACAAGCGCTGACTTCCAGCTCTTCCAACTGTTGTGCTGTAATACCATAGTCGTTAATGAGTCCATGGTTCCCAAATCCCTGACAAGGGAGTAGGCATGTAGCCAGGAATTTTTTTTTCGGGAGGGGCCCAATATAATGTTTTGTCCGAAGCGGGGAGGGGGGCACTATACCACTGAAATTCAATGTTGAAAAAAGCTCTGTTCTAACTCAAAAAGCCTGTTTTTAAAAATTGTGTAAAATATTAGGCGAAACACCCTGTATTAATTGGTGCATGCTAACTTTATCGGTCGTTGTTTGTAGTTACTGCTGGCACCCACTATCGCACAGTCGGAAAATTACTAGCTCGCTTTTTTTAACTGCTCAACTCCTGGCATTAATGTATATGTGTATACAGCTACAGACTTGGCACCAAATTCCGGCCAAAGAGTTGCGTGACCAACAACTACACCGCGGCTAAATATGTAGCAAACAGCTGCTCCTCGCAGCTGTGACAACAGCCACCTTTTGCCTTGCAACGATGCTTTCATCCTATCGTAAAAAATGTCGAGCTTGGTTTCTTTGTTTATATAGACTGGCTGCGCCCTCGCGCTAGATAACGGTAAACTCGTAACACAAGTACAGTGACTGAGCTCTCCCAATGGCGAGAACGATTCCAGTGCTGTTTTCCGCTCGACACTTGGTATAAAAAAACCGCTACGCAGTACCTGGCAGAACTGGAGCGTATTCGATAAGCAGTGGGAGTTAGCCCTGACCGACCAGCAGTGGCCTGGAGGACCAACGTCAGACCATCCGACGGGTCCGGACATCAGCGCAAGCCATCGGAGTCCTATCAACTATAGGAGTCCGCTCACATGACTCGTCCAACATTTAAAAAACCTATAGTCGGATACAACTGAAGTCTGCTGTGAAGCTCCGACCACATTCAGCCTCCGCGCACAGAATTCCTCCACGACAAAGAGGTAGTTCGTTGCTTAAACGTTTCTTGTTAAGTAGACAAGAAGCTTAGCACAAGAAAAAAAAAATATGAACTCTAGAATTTTGATACGTCGATTGTTTGATACAGTCAAATATTAAAAAATTGGTTTCGTTTACAGTTGCGATTGGCCAGCGGAGTAATACAAGACGCCGCGAACCGCGGCCTAGTGTTAGCAATTACTGTTTCTATAAGTTGTATCCTACTATATAGTTTTATTTCTCTCTCTCATTAAAGCCGCTCAGCTGTCGGCATCCTTTCAGAGCAAAATATTTTTAAGACGTGTGAAATAGTCGTTTTGACTACAGCAATATTTAGTGCCGCATCACCTCCTTCTCTTTTGCATTTGCATTCTACATTGCAGTCGTCTACAGCGACACCGCCGAAGAAAATGCTCCGGCCACAGCAAAATATTAAACAGGCGGGTCCGGCGAATTCATCAACCACACTTACACAAGGTTCTTTATGTCTGCCAAGAATATGCCGGCCATAATGATATTCTCGCAAATCCGTATTGGGCATGTACTAAAGCTTCCTAAAAGCAGAAATAAGCCGTCCAGAAAGCACCGGTTACCACACGTCTCTAGTAGTGTTTCCTGCTACACACTACTCAAAGTTGAATACCATGCCTTTATATCGGCAGTTCAGGTAAATCTGGCGATTACTTGCCGAAAAAGGCTGTTTGGTTTTTCGCTACAATTTGAAGGAGATGATTATAAGCCCTTTTAGCGATAAGCTTCTATACAAAGTGTATAGCCCAGCCCCAAATGTAAAAATTCGTAAGGATGCCTTTCCATTACACTTAGGTCGATCAGATGGGTAAGTTTCCGAGTACTTTCTTTCAGTAATTTTTTACGCTTCAAGTGTCTTAAGCGAAAGTGTACTTTAGCTTCGAGCTCTTTAGCTGCGTGACCCTGCTGCGAAAATCTCGTCTCTCTAGATATTTTCTTGGGCGTTCGTATATTCCGCTTCCACGCCTATAGTTACGCAATGCCTGCATAACTGCTGATCTTTTCAGTTAATTAAATGCCTTTTTTTCTGTTATGAAAGCACAGGGGCTGGTCCTATATTCTGCACATTTCCATGTCCCCTCATTGATGGTGTGAATCTAGTCAATTGTCGAGTAACCCTTCCGAAAATCAGCCAGTTCCCTTGGTTGACTGCAGTGTAAGGTAGCTCTCAATTAACGGCTACCATTGTAAATACCTCGTAAGGAAAGGACACTAAGTCAATTGGTCTATTTCAAGTCTTCAGCATCTTATAGATTATTATGATGTTCGCATTCTTCCATGATGTTATTAAACTCTTAACATATTGCGTACACATAGCCGCAGGTTTTTCGAGCCTAATGTCTTCCCCGCAATTCAACATACCTTTAACCATTTAATACACCTTCCGATATTTTGCTTTGCATTTCTTGTAATGCTGTCTTTACTTGCACGTTCGTTACCCTAGGAACATTCATTTCTTCTTCGTCGCTACCTGTCTTATAGCTGTCGTACTTACTTCAGCTCCTGTACCGATCCGCGTAGAATTCACCTTCAGAACACCTGCCTCTCAAATGGTTCATACTACCCAGTCATGCAAAAGACTGGTTCACTGGTGTAGCCGCGAGCCTCAGCTGAAATGAAGTTCAGACCCGGCAACCCTCTGTCCTCTGGCGTTTCATATCGTAGCCCTTTTCCTTGCCATATACTGCGGTTTCGGAGCGTAAAGAAGATGGGAACATGGTCGCTCCTTCACGTGCTTGACCTTACATCTTCTGCAAAGAAGCTTGGTGAGTTCACATCAGGGTGTGACCTGGGAGGAGAAGGTCCTGGCGTTTTGCCTGCAGCTTTGCTCTACTTCTCGAACAGCGTGAATCGCCTTTCATTCGTTGGGCACGCGAGGTTCGATAGAGTGGTGTGCGGCGTGTTCACGTCCCCGCCCCTCACGGCGTGTGGTTTAAGGGTGTGGTTTTTAAATGTCCTCGACCGACGACCTTTCGATCGCCACACGTTGTCAAACCCGGGTCTGCATCTACACCGACACAACCACAATTCCATTAGCGCTAAGGACGCTTCACGGGCAAACCGACAACCGTTTGGCGTGCCGTGCAAAAGTACCTGAAGTATATTTCGACGTATAATGTGTGGGCCGGCATGACCACCATTGGTTTGCCCTCTCCTGACGCTGTGCCCCGCAGCGCCGCCTCGGCTGTTCATTGTCCGCTACCCGAGCGCTTTTGTCAGTTACGGATATGTGTGTCATATCAAAAAGTGTGAGTTTTTGTGCAGGATCTGCGTCGAAGAAGTACAATGAATTCTGCTTTCCTGCAGACAAGTTAACAGCCTTTACAACGTTTAGGATCGGCGTTGCTCCTGAGCATGTTTGACATTACTGGCGGTTGCATGCCATTGTATATAAGTCCGGAACATTCGATAAATTCATCAGGTCAATTCTGGCTAGCTACTACAGCTGACATCATTCTGGATACCTTTCATGCACTCCAAACGCTTAATGAAAAGCATGATGGGATGTGTTCGATTTGCGAAACCATATGGGCTGAATTCAGAGAGTGAATTATTGTACTTCTTCAGGCTATGTACAGTCTTTGTCAAAAGTAACCAGGCTGCATGGTTTTGTTCTCAGTCGTATATTTAAACTATTATGCTAGCCCTCAAGCTCTAAATCTTTGTGTGGTAAGGAGAGCACCTGTCCTCACCTTCAAGGGACTTTTCGACCTGAGAAAAAGCCGTAAAGGTTATACTATACCAATGAGAAGCAAACCATGCAGCCTGGTTACTTTTGACAAAGGCTGCACTTACACGGCCAGCGCCAAACAGTTGTTAACCACTCGGCGAGGGACCGTTAGGTGCACCTCAGGCCCCCTTGCAGAGGCGCGGATCTTTTTGCAGTGTTTAGCAAGCAGCGCATTTCGTAAATATCGCAATAACAGCATAGCGCCGTATTAAAAGAGACCAGGTGTATGTCGTGCTGCAATTCGTATGCTTGCTGGCATTTTTTTTTAAGCGCTGTATTCTCAGCCAGGTACGATGCGCGTCAAAGAAAAGTGAGCATGGTGTTTTTTTTTCTTTTTTATTGTAATTACTTCGCCAGCGCGATGTTAGCGCAATGTTATCCGCGCCATGCACGGTCGTGTCGCTTGCTTTGATATTCGAGTGCATTTAGAACACTTTTTATTGCTATATTCATTTGCAGCTGCGAAAGAAGAATGTTTCACAGAACCCGCACAGCACCTGCACAAAACCGTCTAGTTGTTGCGGCTTTCATTTTTTGTCTACGGAATTGGCTCTTTTTTGAATTGAATTGAATTGAAATTTATTTTCTTTCTTTCTACAGAAAGAGGGAGCCGGGGCAAAAGGCCAATTGGCCTGACGAGGTCCCGGCACCTGAAGCAGGGGCAGCGCTGCGCAGCACATACAAGCATGATAACATCATGGCAACAAAATACAAAAAAATGGTGACATTGGTGGCACAAAAGGAGATGGAGATGCACTGTATTGAAAGTGTGGCTACGGAATATAACGCACAGGGGATGTAATATATATATATATATATATATATATATATACATAAATGCAATGACATAACAAAATGCAAGCAAAGAAACACTGCATGCATTACTGACAACGTCAATAGAACACAAGATACACAATAATTATACAAAAGAGGTGCACAGGCACTGCACAGAAAACATACACCATGTAAACAAAAAATATTTACCAAAGACTAAAAGCATAGTAACTTAATAAAGTAACACGATATGCAGTACAAAAGTAAAAAGAACAAAATGTAGGCCAAAAACGAGACGACCTTAAGAAAGTTTCATGTTAGTAGAGGGTCAGTTTCTAACAAAAGCTTCTTGATTTTTTTCTTAAAACTATTTAGAGAAATGGTAAATTCAGTTTTAACGCTAAACACATTGAGAATAGTTGGTACCTGATAATTCAAACTTTGTTTGCCGTAGTTTGTACGGATTCTTGGTACTACTTTCATTATTTTGCGGAAGGGGTACCTCATTGTCGGGGTGTCATTGGTGGAATCATATAATCGATTTTTGTGTATATGCTGCAGCAGGCGAAAGTTATAAATCTGCTTAGTGTTTAGTAGACTGTATTTTCTAAAGAGTGGGGCAGTTGGCAAATTTAACGGTAAGCCATAAAATCCTTCTAATGCCCGCAAGGCTCTTTTTTGGAGTGTGTGAAGTTTTTCAATGTTAGCAGCTGTCGTGGTTCCCCAGACTAAAATACAGTACGATAGCCTGGAATAGAAAAAGGCATAATATATTGCTAGCTTAAGCCAGACAGGTATTAGAGGTGCAATTTTATACAGGCATCCAACAGCTTTACTTAGTTCTGTAGTTAGCTTTGAAACATGTAAATTCCAGGATAGGGTTTCATTAAACCAAACGCCAAGAAATTTTTGATTAGTAACCCGACTTATTGTAGTGTTTGCATATCGTATATTGATAGGTTGCGATATGAGTGCATTAATAGGTCTGAAAATAATGTAGTTGGTTTTTGTCAGGTTTAAACTTAGATTGTTATTTTGCAACCACAAATGAAGTTCCTTTAGATAAGAATTTACGCTTGTTTCTAACTCCGACATGGAAGTTGCAGAAAAGAAAATATTAGTGTCATCCGCATACATAATTAAATAAGGTGACCCTGGTATTTTGGAGAAGTCATTAATATAGGTGATAAACAGGAGTGGTCCTAATATTGACCCCTGTGGCACTCCCTGTCTAATAGCACAGTGATTGGAAGATACATTATTTACCTGCACATACTGAGATCTATTACATAAGTAATCATTTAGCAAATCTAACGCAGTACCACGAATGCCATAACTTCCTAGTTTTTGCAATAAGAGTTTATGCTGCACACAGTCAAATGCCTTACGAAAATCCAGAAAGAGACCAAGCGTGTATCTTCGATGTTCGATATTTTCAATAATTTTCTCCTTCACAGTTAATAAAGCTTGTTCTGTGGATTTGTTCTTCATAAATCCGTATTGCGAACTATCGATAATGTTATATTTATGAAAGAAGCCCATCAGCCTGCTATTAATGACGCCTTCAAAAACTTTAGAAAATACTGACAGGACAGAAATAGGTCGATAATTAGACATTTCAGTTTTATCGCCCCCTTTGAATACCGGAGTGACACGTGCAGTTTTTAGCGCATCTGGAAATACGCCAGCCGTTAACATAAGATTAACGATATGACTCAGTATGTCACATATAAATACTGACACATACTTGAGTGGAAGTGCCCTTATGTCATCGTGTCCTGCAGCTACATTATCTCTTATCTTCATAATTAACGTCGCTACCTCATGAGAAGTAGCCTGTTCGAACACTATAGAATTAGGCAAAGGAGTAATCAGGTTGTTATAGTTAGACGCAAGTGGTGATGAGCCTGTGGTTACGTTACCAGCTGCCACAAAATATTCATTCATTACATTAGGTAGTTCAGTGTCAAGAAGCTTACCATTGGGTGTCATAATTTCGATTATGTTCTTAGGTTGTTTCTTATGGCATATATTAGCGACTGCTAGCCATAGTTTCCTAGAGTCATTTTGAATCTTTGAAAACTGTTCAATGTTATAATTCATTTTGGAAGCCTTTATGTCTTTATTGAGTTTGCTTCTATATTTTTTATAGTCGGCGTAAGCGTTAGCCTCACGTGTTTGAACAAACTTATGAAACATATCATTTTTCTTTGCTATTCTCTTATACAAGTCTTTGGTCATCCAAGGCTTACGAAATTTATTGTTTCTCACTTTCTTCATTACAACAGGGAAGGCCTTGTCATAACAATGGTAAAATTTGGAAAAAAATTCAGAATATGCCTCATTTACATCTGTTAAGGCGTATACGCCATCCCAGCATGTGCTTTCAATTAATGCCTTAAATATATTAAGGGAAGTCTCGTTTATGTCTCTACATCTTACAACAGCATCTTTATCTGCAATTTTTCTACCACCAATCGGAAGGCTACAGAAAATTGGCAGGTGGTCGCTAATATCTGATGCAAGTAGTCCAAAATCATTATCAGAAGACATCACATTAGTGATGCAGACATCCAACAAAGTAGCAGTATCTGAAGTCACTCTTGTAGGAAGAGTTATATTGTTTGTACAGGCATAGGAAGAAACGATGCTATTAAATTTTGTAGAGTTGGCATCTTCGTGCAGTAGGTTAATATTTATGTCGCCCATAAGTACAAATGGGAGCTTAGTGGAGATCAGGTACTCAAGAAAGTTTTCAAGAAATTGAAAAAAGTGTGATTTGTTACCAGTAGGAGGTCTATATATTACAGCTACAACAATGTTTGTAACGGACAGAGCCAAGCATTCCACACTGGGATCAATAACAGAGAATTCGTCCAACAGAGAGTACGGATAGCCATTCCTCACATAAATTGCAACGCCTCCACCTCTTCCTTGCTGACGTATTAGGCCATTATAATGATAATTATTTATGCTAATATGATCCTCATGGGATCGTAACCAAGTTTCTGTGAACAAGATCACATTAAATTACACACCCAAAGATTCCAGGATCATATTAAGGTTGTCTTCCTTATTGTTCATACTCCGGATATTGAAGTGCAGGGCAAAAAACGCTTGTCTTTGCAAATGAAATTTGTCTTTGAATGACAAAGAGTCATAAAGAAGACATGGATAATGATAATCCATGGAGGTTCCGAGCCAGTTAGCACATTAGAATGGAAAAAGCACTAGCGTGTCATCTTATCAAGATCTGCCCGCTCAGCTATCCTGATGACGTCACTTGTTTCATCTTTCCGCGCAAGAATCTTTCCCCTGTTTGTCCAAACAAATGTTAGGATAAACGAACAATTCAAAAGACGTTTATTCGTCTTTTCGTTACAAAGGAGCTCTGGGTTAACAAGAGGCCGTGTTGCTTCTTTCGTGTCCTACACCTGAGTCTGTTGTTCTTCAAGCGCCGCGCGAGCGCTCGTCCTCCTCATCCTCTCCTCACATCACTCTCTCCTCCCACGGCGGCTCGGGTTGCTCGGACTCAAAGTTCGGGTTGCTCGCCCTCCGGCGAAGGATCTCCGTCGGCGGGGATGAGCTGGCGCTTACATTCGGCCATCCTGTGCCACCGACCGCCCCGGTCGGAATCGTCCTCGCGGCCCGATTCTTCCGAACTTGTCTCGTAGAATTCCCGGTCCCAAAGCTTCAGCTTGTCAACCGGTGCAATACTGCTGTAAGCTCTTCGCCTTTGCCGCCCCGGAGGCACGTTTTCGATGCGGTAGCGGTCGTTGGGAAGCCTTTCTCGGATGATATACGGTCCTTTGTATTTTTCTTTCAGTTTCCTTGACTCCCCACTTGCTGCCGGTTCTCGCTCAACTAGTACAACATCTCCGGGATTGTATGTCGGCGCTTCCACCCGCTTCCTGTTGTACCGCTCCTGTTGCTTGCGTTGGTCTTCTCGGATATTCTCCGCCGCTGCGGCTCGCCTGGTTTCAACTTCATGGTCAAATTCCTCGGCGAGGGCGTCTTCCACGGTGTCGCCCTTGATGCCTCGCGGCCTGAAGTTGAAGAGCAGTCCGAACGGAGTAGTTTTAGTGGCTTTGTGGAGCGTATTGTTTATGCCCCACATCACCTGAGGCAACGCAGAGTCCCAGTCTTTGCCGTTTGCATCTTTCGTCAAGCTTGCCACTGCCGGTGTTATCATGCGATTATATCTTTCGACTTGCCCGTTAGCTCGCGGAGTGGCAGTAGCGTTTTTGACGTGCACGATGTTGTAAGTTTGGCACGCTGCTTTGAATTTGGCACTTGTATAAGCAGTTCCGCGGTCCGTGATCACCATAGCCGGTGGGCCAAAGATTCCTGCCACATCGTGTAGAAACTGCGCCGCTGGTGCAGCTGATGTATTGCGGACTGCACGCAACAGTACGAACTTTGTGAAAGAGTCGACGACTACAATTATGTAGGCGTTTCCGGACTTGCTTCTCACAAATGGGCCTAGGTGATCGATGTGTATTGATCGAAATGGCTTGCTGCCCTTGTCAATGCTGTGAAGTTTGCCCGGTCTCTTTCCAGATGGCGTCTTGTGGAAAAGACATTCGATGCAAGAAGCTATGTATCTTCTAACGTAACGCTTCATGCTGGGAAACCAATACCTTTCCCTAAGTTTCTTCAAGGTTTTCTCCACTCCAAAATGGCCAATGTCATCATGACAGGTCCTGACGATTCTCCAGCGAGTCTGGTTCGGAACTACCCACAGCAGTCCTTCGTTAGAGTCGGTTTCTTGGTTCTTCTTGAATACTATGCCGTTACGCAACCGGTATTCGTTTTTGACGCGCCTGTCTTCTTTGGATAGGTCTTCTTTTTTTTCTAGCCTTTCCTTCAAAGCTTGAACTTTTGGATCATTCAGCTGGGCAACGGTTAGCACGTCTTCTGTCGCTATGCATGTTGCAAGGACGTGAAGGCCAGGAACGATATCCGTCTCTTCTGGGGGGTCGTATGCAGATCGGCTAAGTGCATCAACATGAGCCATTGCCGCCCCCTTACGATATTCCATGTCGAAGGTGAACTCCTGCAGTCGCAGCCACCATCTGCCAATACGGGGAAGCAGATTCCTTTTGCTCATCGTTGCCCGTACTGCGTTGCAGTCAGTGACCACCTTGAAGTTCATCCCGATTAGGTACACTCGAAACTTTTCTAACGCCCAAACAACCGCAAGCGCTTCTAGTTCGTATGAGTGGTATCTCTCTTCGTAGTCAGTTGTCCGCCGGCTTGCGTAGATGACAGGATGAAGCTGCCCATCTGCTTGTTCTTGCAGAAGTATCGCTCCTAGGCCGTCTTTGCTGGCATCCGTGTGCACCTCTGTTCTTGCGTCGAACGCGAAATGCGCCAAAACTGGCCTTTCAGTCAACTTCATCTTCAGTTCAGTGAACGCGGCTTCGTGCACTGAAGTCCACTTCCAAACTGCGTCCTTAGACGTCAGTCGCGTTAGAGGTTTAGCGATGCTGGCGAACCCTTTTACAAATCTTCGAAAATAGCTTGCCAGACCTAAAAACTGACGCACCTGGTGTACATTCGTTGGTTCGGGAAAGTCAGCGACGCTCTGGATCTTTAAACTTCCGGGTCGCACTCCTCTGGCAGAAATGTCGCAGCCAAGGTAATCGACTTTCTCGAAAAAGAAACGGCACTTGCTTAATCGCAGCGTTAATCCCGCTCCACGGAGGACATCCAAAAGCATCCTCAGGTGGTCAAGTCCCTCGTCCACGGTCGCTGTGGGCAGCAGGGTGTCATCCATGTAGGCGAGAGCCACGGAGTACCGTAGGGGACCCAGTACAGCGTTGATCATTCTCTGGAACACTGCCGGTGCGTTGGCCAAGCCAAATGGCATTCGAACGAATTCATAATGGCCGTCTGGAGTAACGAACGCAGTCCTGTGTCTCGATTCCTCGGTCATAGGAATTTGATAGTAGCCTGACGCAAGATCTAGGCTCGTGAAGAAGCATTTCCCTCTCAGACGGTCCAGTTGATCCTCAATTAAAGGCAGTGGATACCGGTCCTTTTTTGTGACACGGTTGAGAGCACGGTAGTCCACGCAAATTCGTTGCTCCCCTGTCTTTTTTCGCACCAATAGGATAGGACTTGCATAATCCGATTTGGAGTCGACAACAATGCCAGCTTGCTTTAGTTCTTCAATCATTTCTTTTGTGTGTGCCCGTTCGGCGTAAGAGAGTCGGTAGGGACGAAATTTCACTGGCTCCAGCGTTGTTAGCTCAATGCTCATTTCAGCGGCATTTGTACAGCCAATCTCTGAAACGGTGGTTGCGAAGCAATCCCGATACTCAAAAATAAGCTGTTCGAGCTTTGCACGTTCCTCAGGAGCAACACCAGGACCTACTTGAATCTCTTCACTCGGTATCATTAAGGGCTGGACAATGCTGGTGTCCGACTCACCCTCTCGTGGCGATGCATCGTCTGGGTAGCAAATTTCCGCTCGTGCGACTCGTTCGTTCTCTTTGATGATCAGTTCATGATTGGAAATGTTCATTATAGGGACTACTGTTTCGTTGGTCCCGTCAACGCTGAGGATACAGCGTGGTATGCAATGCTCTCGACCTTCTTGGCACCTGAGCTGCATGTCCACGAAGACATCTGAGCATGGTGCGCTACCAGTGGCGTAGAGCTTAACGAAACCCACGTATTTTGGGGGCACAACCGTTGTTTCCTTCGCCCATAGGCACACAGGTCGTTCTGGGAGCTCTGGAATTTCAATGGAATGAAGCGTGTCGTCTCTATTGTCCTCGTTCTTGTGCTCCTCAAAAATCCGCACTGTGTTCTTCCGCCTCACAATCGTGATGTGTGGTTGCTCGGTGAAAGGTTGGCCCACAAGTAGGGGTATGGACTGTGACGCGTCCGGCACGACCAGCACGGGAACGTCCGCTGTAGCTTGGTCGACCGTGAGGGTGATGTTCGTTTCCCCACACGGTGTCACATGTCCGGACCCGTAGCCCACGATAGTGAACGGCTTTGTCAACTTCGTGTAAGCGACTCCAATTCGGTTGGCATCCTCCTTCCGCAGAGTTACGCATTGGCTACCGAGATCGACGTATGCTCGTATGTCGCAGCCGTTCGCTTTCGCCATCATAAAGTACTTTTCGTTCGCCTCTTCAGCGGCTCGGAGGTCAAAGCCCAACGCGTTCTGAGCGACGCGCGCTCCTCTCTCCGTTTTTGCCCTGCAGTCTTTTTCTCCGTGGCCCACTCGTCCGCAAGCGTTGCATCTCGCCTTTCGCTGTGGGGCCGGGCAATTGAGGGACACGTGACCGTACTCGCTGCAGTTGAAGCAGAGGGGCTCTCCTCTTTCATTCCATGGCGGCTTCCTCCTCGCCTTCGGAGAAAGGTTCTTGTGGTCGGTAGTGTTCAAGGCCGACGCCATTGCTTCGCTTTTGTTGCCATGGGCGTTGGCATATGCGGGGAAACGAGAGTAGTTCGGGGGACCACTTGATTTTGAACTTTTGGAGGCAGTGTTTCCCAATCTTTCTTCGAGGCGTTTCAGGCAGTGCAGAAGGTCTTCCGGCGACTCGTACGTGCGTACGCTCACTGCTCTAATCACGTCGTCATCGTATAGCCCCGTGATGAGGTATTCAATGCATGCTTCATCTGTGAGGTTGCAACGGCGAGCTTTCGAGAGCTTGTCATAGTAATAACACTCGATGGGCTCACCGCGCTTTTGTCGTCGCTCTTGCATTTCTCGATGGAGTCGTTGAAATCCCGCTGTCGTGGGGAAGGCGCGCTTAATTTCTTCTTTCCATTCCGGCCATGTTTTATTGACGGAAGAGAGGGAGTCATACCATGTCTTCGCAGGCCCTTCCAACCTCGAGAGTGCGTTGCCAGATGTCAGCCGGTCGGACCAATGGTAGACTTGTGCCAAGTCGTCCACGCGTCTTATCCACGCGTCTACTGTCGGAGAGCTGGATGACACTGGATCAAACGATGGCACTAACCGAGCTGTCTCTCCCGCGCCGATGATGGGTGTGGCAGCTGCTTGCTGCATCTGAAGCAAGGTAATTCCGTTGATGGCTTCTCTCACTGCTGCCTGAACGCTGGCCTGCAGGATTTCCGCCACGTTAATCGTTGACTGAGGTATCGGAGGTAAGCTTCCACTTGTCACCACGTTGTCGGATCCGCCTTGGCTTGAGTCGTCGGCGTCGTCGCTCCCGCCATCGTTGCTCGGTCGTCCGCCATCTTCGTTTGCCATATCCGTTGAAGATGCTCCGGTGCGGGTGACAGGCATGGTGGGGCTTGCCGGTTAACTTCGTAAGTTCGGGCGAACGTTGACTGTATCCCACTTCTGAATTGTTAGGATAAACGAACAATTCAAAAGACGTTTATTCGTCTTTTCGTTACAAAGGAGCTCTGGGTTAACAAGAGGCCGTGTTGCTTCTTTCGTGTCCAACACCTGAGTCTGTTGTTCTTCAAGCGCCGCGCGAGCGCTCGTCCTCCTCATCCTCTCCTCACATCACTCTCTCCTCCCACGGCGGCTCGGGTTGCTCGGACTCAAAGTTCGGGTTGCTCGCCCTCCGGCGAAGGATCTCCGTCGGCGGGGATGAGCTGGCGCTTACACAAATTTCCAGGACACTTCCTTCTTACGAGCTTTTGCTGCTCCTAGCTACTGTTTGTTAGCCGGGGTGAGGTGCTCATTGACATCGACGGATCCTCCTTCCGAGTAGCCAAGGTCCTTGTTCGTAATCGTCTGCTTCCTAGCCTTTGCGAGAAAAGCATGTCGCTTATCTCGCCTTACAAAACGGACAACGATGTTGAATTCATCCGGGTTCCTTGTGGGAACGCTGTGGCATGTGTCAATATCAGAAGTGGTGACTGGTTCATCTATGATTTCAGAAATTTTTGTTACTACATCGACAGGTTCCTCCTGAGATGCGACACCCTTTATCTCCAGATTATTCATTCTGCCATACTGCTCTAGTTCTTCAATTCGTAGTGTCAGCCTGTGGTTTTCTGTCCTCAAACTTTCGTTGCACTTTATCAACTCGCCTATCTCTTTGCGAAGGGCTTTGGCATCCGAGCCGATAGCACGAGTTTCATCGCAAGTGTCGCTACAAAACTTCACGCTTTCTTTTACGCTGCGAAGCTCCGCCCTAATCTCACGCTTGAAATCCTCAATGACCTTAGCAAATTCTTTTGACATGTTGCTGCAGCTGGAAAGAGAAAAGGATCATCCAGGTTTGGCAGCAGCGCGCAGCAAATTAAAGTACCTCAAATTAACAATGTGCTTACCTGCAAAAAGCAGTAGGTTAGCGTCGTGCTTGTCGTCTGCGCGCCGCTGCCAAACTGGTACGGAATGCGGGATGGTGACCGCTTATAAAGGCAGCCGAGGGCGGCGATCCCACGCTGTCTGATAGCCGCAGCCACTGATCCGCAGGGGCGTTGGCTTATCAATTGTCGATGATTGCTGCGATGTGCTCGGGCCTTTCTTTTCCAGCGGCTGGGTGAAATGCGTTCTTGCGGTGTAGTACGTGCGTATCCTCCAGCGTTGACAGAGCCCGGTCGACCTCGTAGGCACTGGAGTGGTAGACAGCGTCTGCAAAAAGCAGTAGGTTAGCGTCGTGCTTGTCGTCTGCGCGCCGCTGCCAAACTGGTACGGAATGCGGGATGGTGACCGCTTATAAAGGCAGCCGAGGGCGGCGATCCCACGCTGTCTGATAGCCGCAGCCACTGATCCGCAGGGGCGTTGGCTTATCAATTGTCGATGATTGCTGCGATGTGCTCGGGCCTTTCTTTTCCAGCGGCTGGGTGAAATGCGTTCTTGCGGTGTAGTACGTGCGTATCCTCCAGCGTTGACAGAGCCCGGTCGACCTCGTAGGCACTGGAGTGGTAGACAGCGTCTGCAAAAAGCAGTAGGTTAGCGTCGTGCTTGTCGTCTGCGCGCCGCTGCCAAACTGGTCCCTCTCAAACCTGTAATGGTCCTGAGAGAGGTGTTCGATTTACGGCTTGAACCGTTATACGCGGCCCATCCTGGGTCTTCGTGTCCGGATGTAGCCCCGATCCGCTACAGTCCGGCAGGGGCGCTGGGGTGTCGAGGCTTCATTCACTGTCTCTCACACACTCGCACGCACACACAAGGCTTTTTCGCCGAAAGAAGCATGTACTGTTAACGCAATAAAAGAAAGCATTGAATCTTAAGCTGGAGAGCTGTGAGTAGCGCCCGTGTTCTTTCTTTTTTTTATTGTTGTGTCCTCCGCGCTAAATAACATGAATGTGATGTCAGAATAGCCACGAGCCCAAGAGTTAACTCTTTTATTGGCTCTAGAGGACTCTATGACACGTCGGTCGTAGCGCGACTAGAGTATATTGTACTGGAATAGTAGGAGTGAGCCGTGCGCCGGCAGAGAGCGGCTCGTTTCAGCTATGTCCGCTTCGAGCGGCACAAGATGGCGCTGCGTGAAACAGGAGTGCTCCCGCGGTCAGTCCCAAGGCTGCCCTGTACGCTTGCCTAATTATCGCCTCGCCTACTTCACGTCGACGGAGCGACTCTTGGGATTAGGAATACATAACACTCTGGAGGAGCTTAAGGAGGCCCATCTCACGATGCAAACAGAAAGACTTAAGCCCACCAAGGCAGGCAGAACCATACTAGAGCGCCTAGGCATAGGCGTGGAACCTCCACCCGCGGACGCGAAAACACAGATACCCAAACTCATTACGAAGGGACTGAAGATCAAACCACTACCAAAGAATATGCACCCTTCCCACCACGAAGGAAGGCGGAAAGCTAGGGCACTCACTCTGCACAAAAGATATGATACGGACGCAGAAGCTGTCTACGTAGACGCGGCACAATACACATCAAGCGGAGCGTTCGCACTGGCGGTGGTGGACGCGCGCGGGCGGCTGCGGGCCTCGGGGTCGGTAGTTACAAAATCTTCGGAAACAGCGGAAGAGGCGGCTGTGGCGCTAGCCATAGCTAGCACTGACGCGAAAACGATCTTCTCGGATTCCAAATTGGCCGTCCGTAGTTTTGCGGGGGGGCAGAGTCTCGAATGCGGTACAGCGAATACTGAAACTGACCAGGGAACCTTACGAAGAAATTGAGGTGATATGGGTGCCGGCCGCTCGGGGAATCCGGGAAACAAGGCGGCCCACAACATGGCTCGAGGTTTCGTCAACCGAGTCGGTGGGTCGTCCGTATCCATGGATTACTCCAAGGAGGCGCTGGCATCTTTTCATGATATTACAACTCATTACAAATTGGAAAGACACAAATTTCCACCACCTGAGAAAACGTTGGATAAGGCACAAGAGACCACCTGGAGGAGACTCCAAACGAGGTCCTTTCTTACCCCCTATCTATTATCAAAAATGTACCCGGATGACTATATCCCCGAGTGCAGGTTCTGTGGCGAAACAGCCAAGTATGACCACATACTATGGCAATGTAAAGAAGAACCTCCACCTGAGGATCTAGTACGAATTCCTTCTTTTGAGCGATGGGAGGCTTTGCTGGTCAGCTCGGACCCGGGCATTCAAGCCTTGGCCACCGAGTGGGGCGCTCAGGTCGCCGCCAGCCATGGTTTGGTGGCCATCTAGCGCGGGCCGTCTGCATCCGCATTTTAGACGGAATAAATGTTTTCCAATCTAATCCCGCTGTCAGTGGCAGCGCTTGTGTGTAAACTTTCCTTTCTTGAAAGTATTACCGCTCTGTAGTTACGGCACAGACCTACCTAGCCACCTTAGCTTTGCTTATTCTCCTTTTTTAACCATGGTAAGTTTCGCTCATTAGACTAATAGCCCTACCCAATGACCATCGAAACTTCACTGGACGTCCTATGGACGCCAAAAACGTCCACAGGACATACAGGGGAATTTTAGTGCCCACTGGGTAGTTTCTCAACAGTGGGCGCAGTGGCGAATCACATTCATGCGCACGTAGAATGCTCCCGCGCTAGAGCAGTGGGTGCTTCTTTTGTCGGGCGTTAACAATTACAAACGAAGAATGGCAACGAAATTGCCCCGCCGCGGGGGCTCAGTGTTTACGGCGCTCGGCTGCTGGCCCGAAAGACGCGGGTTGGATCCCGGCCGCAGCGGCCGAATTTCGATGAAGGCGAAATTCTAGAGGCCCGTGTGCTGTGCGATGTCAGTGCACGTTAAAGAACCCCAAGTGGTCGAAATTTCCGGAGCCCTTCACTACGGCGTCCCTCATAGCCTGAGTTGCTTCGGGGCGTTAAACCCCAATAAACCAATAAACCAAACCAACGAAATTCTCTCACCACCCTAATTAGAAAGATACAGACACAAAATTTCGAACGCAAACGAACGATATGATTTGGTTCATGGGCGTAACGAGGCGCCTTGTAGCAAGTTTCAGCGAACGTTAGGTGGAACATAATTATGATCTTTGATGTTGTCCGAAGAGCCGCTCGGCGTGTTGAATAGGAGCGTTAGCTATTATTCAACACGTTTCTCGATTTCTCGGGGTCTGCTTCAACCTCCCTTCGGCGTAGAATTTTCTGTCCGAGGAATTCAAGATGGCGGCCCCCATAGTAAATCGATATAGCAACCCAAATGGTGATTGACTGGTGACTTCATTAGTATATCGAATTGGTGACGTCACTGATTTTGTTAGATCATAGTTTACTAGTCACATGATTATGTTTACTCGCTTTTAACTCAGTAATGAGTCACCGTAAAACGAATTAGATATTTGGAATCCTCTATATAAGTAGTTATGGTTATGCTTATATTTAATTGCTTATAATAACGTCATGGCCTAACAAATGGCTATTCGTAACGGGTTCGATGAGTAGGACATGTTATACATCAAATTGTCTAATTAGGTTAATATTTACTTACGGGTTAGGCTTAACATGGCGGCCATGTCGTTAGCACTCGACAGCTCACAGTTTCATACCTCATGGCAACTGGTCACCTACTGCCTTGAGGTAAGGAAAAATGTCCTTCCAAAGAGTCTAAAAACGTTTTCGCCACAAATTGGTCAAAAATATCTGACCTCAAGGCGGTAGGCGCCCGCTCGCCGTAAGGTATGAAAAAGTAGCCTAATCACGTGGCAATACATATTACATGGACGATAGATAGCGCTACCGAACAGCTAACGCTAGATAACGCTAGGGAGCCTACATGTCGACATTTAGGCTCCCTAGCTAACGCTCGTTATTTCAACGTCTTCCAGACGGTGGCGGCATTTTTTTTTTCCTCCATCGAAATCACCGAAAGCCAGCTCGAAATTTTGTTATCGAGCAAAGGCAAAGCGAATATCGACTGTCGTGCGTCCAGTCACGTCACACACGCAAGGTTTGCGGTAGATATGTGTCTGATTGTGGCTACGAAATTGGAAAATTTTAAATTCGTTTGCGGAGTAGAAAAATAATGCCCCGCAATAAAATTTGGCACAAAGGACCAGAAAACTGCGGGAAACCTAACTTGAAAGTTTCAGTAAAATCAGAGGAGTTAAAAGGAACGCCGGCGTTGGCGCTTAAAGCGGCTGTGAAAGGATGCTAAAGGACGCAGCGTCACAAATATCCTCCAGCGAAAATTTTTTGATGCGTTTTGTGGAAGCTGAGTTATTTGTAGTCAAAATTTTAATTTCCGAGTCTTCTCGCCATTCCCTCACCTCTCGTCACTTTCTGCACGCTGAAATGTCGATCCGACGGCCCGACGCACTCAGCCCCTCCGCCGACCTCCGACGCGCGTGGGAATTCCCCAGGGGGCGGAGCGAAAACCTCCTAAACTGGTTTGGCATCGACAGTGCTGGCGTGGCGAACCAATGATGGCATTCCGCTGCTGACATAAAGAGCGCTACGTGACGCAATACGCGCGGATTCGGACGAAAGCTCGCCACAGCTGGTCGCCGCGAGGCGCGGAAGTTCTTAAAATTGTATTGTAAATTATCGGCTCGCTTTTGAGGTCTTGTACGCGGCATGAACGCTCGGTGGCCTAGTACTCTACATAATACAAGCATTTTATAGCCAACCTCCAACACCCTTTTCAGGGACCCTTTAAGTCCTCGTCGTCCATATGTGATCTTTCATGTAAAGCATGCTGCACATAAATTTAGACTGTCTTCCATGCCCACAAAGCCGTGAAAACGTTGTATATGAGTAAAAACATAAAGTATGAATGCATAAATAATGAAGTATATAGAAGAAACACTGATCACACACATGAAAGCACATGCAAACTGTGAAAGCATGGAAAAAGGAAGATGGAAGTGCACATGGAAGCAAATATTCAACTTTGTGTCATCACAGAACTTGTTTACGACAACGGCATCTCCGTCTCCGTCTTTCTACATGTGGATACTTCATAGTTGGTATCGTCTCTGAAACTTTCGACATGCATTGCGTAGTAATTTGACTTGAGTGCCAGACATTTTAGCAAAGTGCACGCTGCCGCATAATTCTCCAGCACAACGCTCCGTCTTCTGCACCGCATCGTCGCTATAGTATTTTGGCAGGGCTACCGTATATTAGCTGTTTTTCACAACGAACACACTGTACACTGTAGGCTATATATTTCTACAGGCCGCATTTTCAGCGCTATCACAGCATATTTGCAAGGCCTGCGAGGGGCTCGTCCTTTGAGTTTATGGGATGTGATAACCTTTCTTGGGCGGACAAAATGCCGGCGCGCTTATTGGTCCGTCTTCATGTACAACAGATTGCTCCGCGTTCAAAGTTTTTCTGAAGTAGTTCTAACCCGAAAGTTTACAAGTTCTTGCAGGTCAATTCACCCTTGCAAACCTTCATTCTTCCTTCTAACTTACGTGATCGTTCCACTTTTTTTTGTGTGGGGCTTTATGCACGAGACTTATTTTTCTGCTTTTTCTGCTTGTTTCTTAATCCTCCGTTTATCTACTTGTTTACTGTTCTCAACGTCAGGGTATTGCTGTACAAAGAGTTAATTTTTATAGACCGTTTGTGTTGCCCCCATCAACTCTTAAATTACCACAAAAGCTGCATGGAGAAGACATTCGGAACTGTTTAACAATGTACCTCAACTTCTTTGTCACCTAAGGAACGAGTCAGAAAAAAACTGCCTGCGTATGCCTAGTCATTCAGTGTCGAAGCGCGCCAACAAAGCTGGTGCAGCGGCTGAAAGTGCAGGCAGTGCCGGCCGGACGAGCGCCGCTCGATGCTTAGGCTAAGACCGCCACCTCGCGGCGTTTTAGGGAACTAGCAGCATTACACTCTTCTGCTGGGCGAGGCGCCGAATGGGACGGCCGGAGCAACGGCGCGCGCCGCCGCCGGAGCAGATCGCGGCGGCCACGGTTTACAGCGCGCAGTTCTTCCGTTTAAGACCAGATGGCGCCACAGGTTCGCTCGGAACCACGGTGTAAGTAGTAGCTACTTCTTACACCGTGCTCGGAACACGGCGTCATTACTTGCCTCTTAAGTCGCCGCCGTGTATGCCTCGACGCAGCAGTGGAAATGTGGAAAGAGAAAATTCATGCTCTGTTGTGGATTGCAAGAATTGCGACAAACAGTTAAAGGGGCGGGATGCGATCGTTTGCGAGCTTCACGGAACCGAACTGCACAAGGACGTACTGCCCCTGTTCGCGCCCGTTGGACATCCACCCTTTCCGAACGGGGGAACGCAACACACACGTTCGCCAGCGCTAGACAGCGAATATAGAAGGAAAGGTCTCGATCTTGGAAAATCTGCGGGGGTAAGTGCGCAACATAGCCGCATGAACAAGCTGTCCCGCCACCAAAACGTCACAAAAAAAAAAAAACGACTTACGCTCCTATACCGCTACTGCATATTGTGCAGTGCATAGCCGTGCGAGCGGACAACGCTTACCGTCAGTTCGTGTATTAAACGCCGTCTTGCTACTGTTGAACTTCGCTCCAAATAGCGCGGTTTTCGTGGACCACAATCGGAATAAAGCATTTGTGTTACGGCTGCTGTGCTCCGCGGTTGTCGCTTCCTCGCGATCCATGCGAGACATTCACTAGAAGTAACTCCGGCTGGTTACTTACAACCAACGAGACCTCGAGCATATTCATGACCGCATATCGAGCATGGAGCGTACCACAATTTCCCAACAAACACAAAACCTCCTCAAAATCTCTCAAAAATGACCCATCGGGACATCTGGAATCTCCCCAGGAGGTGCTCATTTTTCCCGAACACATCTAAAAAACGTCCCCACAACTAGCAATGTCCAAAAAGTTGTGCGTCCCATGGAAAGCCCCAAAAAGTTAATGCTCGATTTCTCGGCTCTGGTTCAATAAAATTATTCCTCCTTTTTCATGCAGCCTGCAGGCATCCAAGCGCACATATGTGCCAAATTTCAGGTGCATACTTACGTTACAGGTGGTGTAATCCACCTTTCCACTCGTCTGAATGCGTGGCTCGGCCGTTCTGCACTTATCCGTTTACGTGAAATGTCCTAGCATTTTGCACACAAAGGAAATATGAACTCAAAAAGTCACCCGATTTGGCCCATATAAGAGCAAATAGCAGCGCCATACAGAAGTAATTTCAGTTTACTAGCTGTCCTCTTAGCACGAATTGCATCCTGTCGTCCATGCCGGCGACCGCACCATACACCACCACAATCAAAATGCATTCATGTTTCAGTCAAAGAAAAACAATACAGACCGAATTGAAAGTCCGTGCCGAAAAAAACACGTTCAACGGCGCAAATCTGAATGAATACAAACAGCAGACGCAAACGTATGCACCATTTAATACACAGTGTACACCCGGCGGCAAAATAAGTCGGGGCACGCGAGAGGCGGCCAGAATCAGATAAAACTGCGTCGCCGCGCCGTCTGACGTTGCGCTTCTGGTGTCGAGACATCGCAGTGCGCGTGCGCGTCCTTTCATGCTTGCAGCCGTGTCTTTTTTTCTCGCCTGAGCCGTACTGGCTGATTACCTGCGGCGTTTGGCAGTAGGGGCCGCTTTCTCTATTTGCTACGTCAGGCGCGCAGTTCTGGGTGGGGGGTAGGAGGGGGTGCTCGGCGAGGGTGAAGCGTGCGCTGCTCGCTTTACCCTGTTTGGACAGATAACACACAGTTGCAAGATTTCTGTTTTTTTTTTTTAACGAGCTATCACTCATCGCTGCTGGCACGGGCCCTTCTGTCTTTTTTCGTTATCTGTCCAGCCACGGCAAAGCGAGCAGCGCACGCTTCACCCTCGCCGTGCACCCCCTCCTACCCCCCACCCAGAACTGCGCGCCTGACGTAGCAAATAGAGAAAGTGGCCCCTACTGCCAAACGCCGCAAGTAATCAGCTAGTACGGCGCAAGCGAGAAAAAAGGCATGGCTGCAAGCACGAAAGGACGCGCACGCGCGCTGCGATGTCTCGACACCAGAAGCGCAACGTCAGACGGCGCGGCGATGCAGTTTTATCTGATTCTGGCCGCCTCTCGCGTGCCCCGACTTATTTTGCCGCCGGGTGTACATACACTACGGCGCCATGCATATAATGATGGCCACTTTTTTCTCCAGCCCTGAGAAATCTGCAATATGAAGCAAGTAAAACAGAATACAGGCTGAAAGTTGATGCACCTTAAACGAGCATTATAAGGGCTTCAAAAGCAGATATGCACACACAAAAGCAAACGTATGTAAAGAGCAACTTGGGTGACAAAAGAAAAGACGAGATGGGCGTACGCTGCAGGCACGCAGTTTCAGGTCACGGATTTTCTTCAAGTTGAAACCCCCCTCACGCTTAGAGACTCGGAGCAAGCTTCAGCGACGTGTTATCAAAACAGAAAAAAAAAATTAGTTCTACTAGGCGAAAATAAAAAAGTACGAAAATGGCCTGCAGTATGCTTAAATAAATAAATAAATTAAATAATTAATTAAAATAAACCAACATACCTTGACGACGTTGCCTACGGAAACCCAGGGATAAAATACAAGGCTGCAACAGCTGAAACCATAAATTAAACGCAGGCTTCTGTCCTGCGACTTCTCACAGCACAGCGAGCGCTCAAACATACGCGTTACACCCTCGTAACGATCCTGGGAGTTTTATTTTCTTGTGACTAAGTGTGGGGATAAGACTGCTTGGAGCCAGGCGGGAAGGTGAACGTGCTCAGGTACGTGCGGTGGCGCGCTGCATCCATGGTGCGGCAGACCGCGCATGCGGCACAGTCCAACTTGGGAGTCGAGATCAAGGCACGATTAATCCAATGGGAGAGAGTCAATATAACTACGCGAACACTGCACAAACTATGCCGTTGCGGCAGGATGGCTGCGCGGTGGCGAAGTAGGTAGAGCAGGCTAATCCATGGACACTCGCAGAAAGAGAGTGGTGGGTCTCTGAAGGTCCTTCCCGCCTCAGACCGTAGTAGACGGCCACGCTGCCACCACCAACGTGCTGCAGTCGTCGGAGGCGCTGAGGAATGCAGGGTGCGTGCGAGGAGTCACCTATTGCCACGAACTCCGCTGCCGCGAACGCCGCCTCGAATAACGGCATCAGTAGGGCCGTGGAGCTGCGCAAAGGACTTGCGATGCGCCGCCGCGGCATCAGTTCCAAAAGGAATGGTGTGGGCACGCCGAGGTGCGCGGGAAAACTTCCGTGAATCCGTAGCTACGAAGTCCACGATAGCCCAGTTGGCGCAGTGACGAGAGCAAGAACTGCCGCGCGCTGGGGCTTGTGCTCGAACGTCTCGGGCAGCGCGAATAAGCGCGCGCAAAATGGCGTCCGTCCAGCGAGGAAGCCGGGCGAGCGACGGGAGGCCATTACTGCACTTCTGCTAGACATCGGCGCAGCGAGGAGTGCCGATAGTAGGAGACGCCTGGAGGGACCACCACACAATGTTGAAGTCGGGCGCAAGCTGGGAAAACGCTAGAAGACGTGAAAGCTGGTGACCGCCGCTGCCGGCGGCGCGATGAAAATGCAGACCGCCGCCGCCTGCCTGCAGCATGGAGCCGACGGCCCACGTGCGAGAAACGCATGCGCCGAGAGAGATGCGGGGTTAACCGCTTCCTTCGGCTGTTCGAATGAAACTGCTGTTCCATCTCTCAAAACGGCGAGTGCAAGAGCAAAACCTTCTCTCCCCGCAGCCTGTGGCGAATGGAAAAGAGAAAAGAGAGCGAGCTGTCAATTTTTATTTCTTGTTGAAAACCATTGGTCCCGAAAACGTTATACCCAGTTACCTTTCTGGGACCAAAATGCATTAATTCGTTTTTGTTGCTGCTTAGAACTCTCGAAAGAACGTTTCTAGACCTTAGTGGGAGCACTGCCTTTTTTCTTGTGTTTCTATGTCTTGCCTCTATGGTCTGGAAACGTTTGATAAATGTTGTACTGGGACTGGGACATTCCATCCTTTTTTGGAGTTTCTGAGGAGGTTTTGTGTTTGTTGGGTTTATACTATGTGAGGCTGACATAACTGTGAACTTCTTGTAGTGAACGCTCTGCCATGCGCGCGTTATAACAATTATATCGCGGAATCCTTGTAAACGATTGCATGCAAGCTTGTGAAGGCTGCTTGATGCATGGTACTGCTTACATGATTGGGTAACATTTGTTTGTTTATTCATTTTTGTCGCATTCCTGTGTTTAGCAAACCAACAGAAAATATTTTAGGCTTCCTAAGCACCTTTAACAGGTTGTAAACAAATGAGTACGATGGTGGTGGTAGTGGTAGTGGTTTATTTTAAAAATAAAAATAAAAAAGTGAACCAAAGGAGTGTTGCCGACCGCGGAAATTCCGAGCTGCAGCCGGCGGAAATAAAAGGGAAAGGGAGAGGATAGTGAGGGGAAGTAGAGGGGGGAGCGACAGCAAGAAAGGACAGGGGAGAGCTTTGCACACTATTTACAAAATACAAAAGTAATCAAGTTCGCGATGCTCGCGCGCTAATGTCCAAGCATTGTCTGAAAATAAGTGCGCGCAAGCGGCCACTGCGCACAATCACTTACAAAAGAAGTAAACTGTATGTACTATCGGGGACAAAAGTGGTATACTCGCGGCGGGAGCCAGAGCAACGGAAAACTGCGGAATTTTGGCCAGCTAAAGCACGAAACAATTATACGAGCCAAGTGACATGCCTGCTGATAATAAAGGTCATGCATTGGCTGTCTCTATCCCAGATGCCGTCTGTAGATGGCATTGCAACGCAGTTTTCTGTTGCTCCGGCTCCAGCCGCGTCGAGTATACCAGTTTTGTCCCCGATAGTACATAGCCGCGCGCACGTAGCGTCCTGTCTCGGACTAATCGCGCGCGCGGCACAGAGTACGATGTGCATGTGAGCGTTTTAGAGCAGTCTCCGCATGCATGTACGCAATACGACAACGACCTGCGCAGCCGCAGGGTGATTAAACCTTGCTGTTTTAGATAATAACAATAAAAAATATTAAGCAAAGCCTTCAGCGGCATTCAGGCGATCCACCCGCTGCCTTGAACAGGCGAAGAGCTGAGCGGCTCTTGGCGACATGAAGCCCGATCACGTTTTCACGCCTAAAGTGATCAAATCAGGGTTTTCACGTGTCCGAAGCTTCGGACCAACCACAGTGTCGCCTTCCCACTCTTTTACAACCGTATCAGCAGAAACACTCCCTGTCGGAATCGAAACATCCGAAGCAGCAGCCGTTGCGACGAGGCGCGCGCCGAGCGGTCAGGAGGCGAGTAATGGCGGCATGATCACGTGATCAAAGATGGCAGCCTCCATGATACGCCGCTGTAAAGCGTCCCTCTTTCCTGCTCAATACAGTTTAGTTCACCCAAGTATGCCGCATTTGAACAAGTGCGTAAAATGTCTCCCTCCCCATGTACGTACGCCGCGGAATAGGGAAAAATGAGAAGTTTACGAACTAAAAGTACCTCAACAAATGGCTTTCTTGCATTTTACGGTTCTTGCATCGTCTGGATAACGCTGCAGTGCATGCCCATCTCTCGCCAGTTTTTGCTTGTCAGCTTTCACTCGAAGTATAAAAGGTGTGGTTCGGCGCTTTCTGAAATAAAGTTGTCAGTTAATTCAGCGGTGTCAGCTCTATGGCGTCCTCCGGCTGCCAGCACAGAATGACCCAAAAATGTCTGCAAACTAACTCGCCCAGCACATACCTTGTAACGATTCATATGCCGTTTCTGTTTCAAGATACGTGCACAGAAGATAGCTGCACAGATAACGCCGATACGACGGAGCCCTTCCGAGCCATCACCCACGAAACACAAAACGTCTTAGAAACGTCCTGTAACAGCTCTGAATGGCTTCACATGTCTTGCGCTAGATTGAAACGTCTCATAGACGTCGACGGCAAGACGTCTTTGGAAACTTCTTAAAGACGTACGCAGTTTCTGAAACATCTAACTCAAGACTATGTTAAGAAGACGGGACTATATATGTTCAGGCGATTGTCAGCGTCGACCTTGCGCTTTAGATGCCTTGCATCGATTCACACTATATCTCGCCGCCGAAAGCAGATCTCGCTTTTGAAATGCAGCCACTACTGCGCAGGCGCATCTCGGGCTGCAGGACAACACTAATAGGCTCCTTCATGCCGCGCGATAGCTTCACCCACCACGGGTACACGAAGAACCTGTTGTGGACTCCACCCTGCTGTGGGTGAACTGAAAGTTTCGGCAAAGTTTAAGTTCGCCCCTGTGTTCTGCCACTGTCACCCGCGGCATGCTGACAACGGGAGCTAAAACCATTGCGTGGTTAAAAACTAAACTTCTCCCAGTCGCTCAACCGAGAGGTGAGTCATGCCTCCCAAACGTCGGTGGCTATTCTCAGCAACATTTAAACGAGTCGTAGTCTTGCGTGGAGCCTGAAGATTGCGCAAATCCGATTTCGCCGAAAAGTGAGTCAGACAGCTGTAGCTACGCCGAGGAAAGTAGCGAGTGCGCCTATTCGCATGCACTAGCAACGGCAAGCTTTTCGTGCACTGTAAGCGGATTACTGCCATTAGCGTGCGGCATCGGCGGCGCAGCGAACGTGGTGGGAGTCTGCCGTACCTTCAGAGAGCGAAATGAAGGCCTTTACGATGCCTTCAAGTCATGCATATTTTATCACGTTTCCCGGGACCCTGCCTCGAAAGACAGAAGAGCCATGCTTACATGCTCATAAGTCCTGAAAATACAATACCTACCAAATCATACATGTGTAGTGTAGCAGCCGTGCTCGCTCACTGTGGTGAACTGTAGTAGTAAAAGAAGACGACGATCCTGAGGTGTGACGCTCGCTCGCAGCCCGAACGCTAGGCCTGCACCTTTGCTGAACGTTGCAAAGCGACCTAGGTTCTGCTCAGCCACAACCCCATCCTACATTTGGTGGAGGCTGCTGTAAGTTCCCCCTCTCGTCCTCATCCTGGAGCTCCGTAGTCGCACCTTACCTTCGCCGCCAGTTATGCCTGAAGTCACCAGCCAGACAGCCCCCATCCCGTCGCCTACCATGCATCCTGTGTTCTGGCGGGCTCCGGCAGCGAGATCCCAGCGTCTTCAGCGGTGCCGACGACCACGATGTTGACGACTGGTTGGCGACTTACGAGCGCGTCAGCGCACACAACAAGTGGGACGATGCCACCAAGCTTGGTAACGTACTATTCTATCTCAGCGACGTTGCCAACTTGTGGTTCCGCAACCACGAGGCCGACTTGCCTACCTGGTCGTCCTTTAAGACCAGCTTCTCGGAGGTATTCGGCCGCCCAGCTGTGCGCAAACTGCGCGCCGAACAACGCCTCCGCGCTCGCGCTCAGCACGCCACTGAATCCTTCACCAGTTACATAGAAGATGTTCTAGACCTGTGCAAGCGCATCAATCCATCCATGCCGGAGGCCGAGAAAATTAGCAACATCCTGAAGGGCATCTCTGACGACGCGTTCCAAATGTTGCTCGCCAGGAATCCGCAAACGGTGGTGGATGTCATTCAGCTTTGTCAGAGCTATATGACGTCCTCAGGAAGCAGAGGAATTCTACTCGCCGTTCCGGAGTCCTCGACGAGTTCCTTCCTGCGCCGGCGGTCTGCAGTCTGGTCTCTGACTCGGCCTCCCTGCTTCCCCAGATCAAGGCCTTCATACGGGAAGAAGTGGCCCGCCAACTGTCCCTACTGCCTGTGTCTGGCGACCCTGCGTCACCCATAGATCCCACCCTTCGACGCACCATCCAAGAGCAGGTCGCCGACGCTTTGCCCTCTAGCCCTCGGCCTCCGCCTGTGGCTGCCCCCCTCACCTACGCTGAGGTTGCCGCCAGACCCCGACGCCCCGAAGTCTACGTTAACCACCCATCCGTCGCACCGCTACCACCTCCGCCGGCACCTGTCCGTCGTCGCCTGCCGCCTCGCCGTGCCGTCATGAACCCATGGCGTACCTACGACAACCGCCCCATATGTTACTCCTGTGGCTTGCCGGGCCACGTCGCCCGGCTTTGTCGCCAACACCCGCCGAGTTTCCGGGACGAGGCAAGCCCATTCCACTACGACCCTGCGCCTCCCTCGCAACCAGTTCCCTCCGGCACCCCTGCGGACTCCTTCCACCTTGACCGCTCTTCATATTCTTCACGCCGGTCGCCTTCTCCCCGTCGCCGATCTATCTCTCCCATGCGCCGGCGATCACCCTCTCGTCCGGAGGAAAACTAACAGCCGCAGTTCCGGAGGCAAGAACTGCAATTCCATCGAACTGCCCAAGTCCTCCGTCTTCACCTGCGAATGTTATCGAAGTATTTGTTGATGGCGTCGCCGTTCTCGCCCTTGTAGACACGGGCGCTGCTGTATCCGTTATTAGCGCAGCCCTTTGCCGTAGACTCCGTAAAGTGACGACGCCTGTTTCGAACTTTTGCCTCCGCACTGCAAGCTAGCTCGCACCGCATTCACCCTCTAGCATTATGTACAGCTCGCCTTGTTATCCGGGATGTTGTGTATATCGCCGAGTTTTTCGTGCTGTCCTCCTGTTCTAATGACGTCATTCTGGGCTGCGACTTTCTAACCCTTCATCATGCGATCATCGACTGTGCCCGTGCCAGCATTGAACTGTCTCCGCTCTGCGCTACTCTGCCGTCCGACACCTCTCTCCGCCTCGGTAAAATGCTGGTCGCTGCAGATACTGACATCCCTGCCTTCTCTGCTGCCCTGGTTCCCCTCACTTGCGCCTGCGATCCTGATTCAACTGTTCTCTTTACTCCGACCGATGCCGCTGCCCGTCGCCATTGTTTCCTCCTTCCGTTCGCTCTTCTGACTGTCTGCGATGGCCACAGCGCAATCTATGTCACGAACCCTTTTTCTTGTCCATCAACGCTTCTCCGCGGCGAATGCCTGGGCCATGTAGAATCAGTGGATCACGCTCTTCCATACTCCGTCTCTGACGAACCTGCCCCTCTCCAGATAGATGCCATTGGTTCGCCTCCTGCTACGCCAAACCAAGACACCGTTTCTGTTTTTTCCCGATCTATCGATGCCAGCCTTTCGCCGCACCAACGTGATCAGCTCGTCGCATTACTTCAACGTTTCCGTACGTCCTTCGACTTCCCGCACAGCTCTCTTGGCCGCACATCCGTCGTCACACACAGCATTGACACCGGAACGCATGCCCCTTTGCGCCAGCGTCCTTATCGCGTGTCGGCCCCTGAACGCACCGTCATTACCAAGGAAGTGGACGACATGCTTCAGCGCGGCGTAATCCAGCCTTCTCACAGCCCCTGGGCCTCTCCCGTTGTTCTCGTGCGGAAGAAGGACGGATCCATCCGCTTTTGCGTTGATTACCGTCGCCTCAACAAGATTACGCGCAAGGATGTGTATCCACTTCCCCGTATTGACGATGCCCTCGACTGCCTGCAAGGCGCAGAATTCTTTTCCTCATTGGACCTCCGCTCCGGCTATTGGCAGGTGCCCATGGCTGCTGCTGATCGGCCAAAGACGGCCTTTGTTACGCCCGACGGCCTCTACGAATTCAATGTCATGCCGTTCGGCTTGTGCAATGCGCCGGCCACATTCGAGCGCATGATGGACACAGTTCTCAGCGGACTCAAGTGGCACACGTGTCTGTGCTATCTGGACGATATCGTCGTCTTTTCTCGAGACTTTTCGTCCCACCTGGCCCGCCTCGAGCGTGTCCTGCAATGTTTGACCGACGCCGGCTTGCAACTGAATTTAAAGAAGTGCTGCTTCGCAGCCCGGCGGCTTACCATCTTGGGCCATGTCGTCTCCAAAGAAGGCGTCCTTCCCGATCCTGCAAAACTGCGCGCAGTCGCCGAGTTTCCCCGACCCACCTCCCTGAAAGAGCTGCGTAGCTTCATCGGGCTGTGCTCTTATTTTCGCCGCTTCGTACGCAATTTCGCTTCCATCCTGTCACCCCTGACTGATCTGCTTGCCGGCGACACCAGCCTCTCGTCTTGGACACCAGACTGTGACGCGGCGTTCACAACGCTTCGGCGCCTGCTTGTGTCCCCGCCGATCCTCCGCCATTTCGACCCCAGCCTGCACACTGAAATTCACACTGACGCCAGCGGCGTGGGCCTTGGTGCCGTGCTGGCTCAGCGCAAGCCCGGCTGCGCCGAACATGTTGTTGCGTATGCCAGCCGCACTTTGACAAAGGCCGAGCGCAATTATTCCGTGACAGAGAAGGAGTGCTTGGCAATAATTTGGACTATTGGAAAGTTCCGCCCTTACCTATATGGTCGCCCGTTCTCTGTCGTTACCGACCACCATGCCCTCTGCTGGCTGTCGTCCCTCAAAGACCCTTCAGGCCGTCTTGCTCGTTGGGCGTTGCGCTTACAAGAATACGACATTGAAGTCATCTATCGATCTGGCCGTAAACATTCTGATGCCGACGCACTATCGCGGTCCCCGCTACCTTGTGACATATACTCCACATCTTTCGCCACCGCTGATGCGTCCTCCCTTGATATTGCCGACATACCGTTTGAACAACAACGGGACCCCTGGATCGCTTCCCTCCTCGCTCTCCTGTCTACACCATCTCAGCGACCTGCGACCCGCACTCTCCGTCGTCAAGCCCGCCACTTCGCAATACGGGATGGCCTCCTTTACCGCCGCAACTACCTTCCCGACGGTCGCAAATGGCTCCTTGTCATTCCTCGCCACCTGCGTTCCGACATCTGCGCCTCTTTTCACGCCGACCCCCAGTGCGCTCACGCCGGTGTGGTGAAGACCTACACGCGCCTTCGACTCCGCTTCTACTGGCGGGGAATGTACCGTTTCATTCGACAGTACGTTCGCTCCTGCCCGGAATGCCAACGCCACAAAACCCCTTCTCGCCGTTCCATTGCTCCGATGCAGCCCTTGTCTTGCCCCATGCGCCCATTCGACCGCGTTGGCATCGATCTCTACGGGCCCCTTCCCATAACTCCGGCTGGACACCGCTGGGTCATAGTGGCAGTCGATCACCTTACCCGCTACGTCGAAACGTCATCTTTGCCATCCGCGTCTGCGCCCGACGTTGCGTCTTTCATCCTGCATCATCTCGTTCTACGCCATGGTTCTCCTAAGGAGCTTCTGAGTGACCGCGGCCGTGTCTTCCTCTCAGACACCGTCGAAGCCCTACTTCGCCAATGCCGCATTGTTCACCGCTCTACTACGGCCTACCACCCTCAAACGAACGGCGTTACTGAACGTTTCAATCGCACATTGACCGACATGATCGCCAAGTATGTTGCCTCGGACCACTCAAACTGGGACCGCATTCTCCCATTTGTGACATATGCGTACAACACTGCCACACAGAGCACAACTGGCTTCTCTCCGTTCTTTCTTCTTTACGGCCGCGAGCCTTCCTCTACCATGGATACCGTGCTTCCGTATCGCCCTGATATCTCCGAGTCTCTTACCCTTTCTCAAGCAGCGACCTATGCTGAAGAATGCCGCCAGCTTGCCCGCTCTTTTACAACGCAAGATCAGAATCGCCAGAAGCACCTTCGCGCCCCTACCAGTCCGCTTCCGTCCTATACCCCAGACTCGCTCGTGTGGCTTTGGGTTCCCTCCACCAGTCCCGGTCTCTCCACAAAACTCATTTCAAAGTACCACGGCCCGTACCGTGTCGTCTGCCAGACCTCTCCAGTCAACTACATCATTGAACCGCTTTCGCCGCCGCAAGATGCGCGCCGTCGTGGCCGTGAAACAGTGCACGTTGACCGTCTCAAGCCGTACTACGATCCGCCTACCATCTGTGCGCCCTAAGTCGGCAGGATGCCTCCTTTTTCGCCGGGAGTAATTGTAGTGTAGCAGCCGTGCTCGCTCACTGTGGTGAACTGTAGTAGTAAAAGAAGACGACGATCCTGAGGTGTGACGCTCGCTCGCAGCCCGAACGCTAGGCCTGCACCTTTGCTGAACGTTGCAAAGCGACCTAGGTTCTGCTCAGCCACAACCCCATCCTACACATGTTACAATGCAAAACATTCTTGAAAAGTGAACCCCAATCGAATAGACCTTTTGCAACTCCGCTCGAAGGATAAATGCCAAGACTTTGGAGCACTTTCGGAGCGTGTCGGGAATCTCTGTTGGTATGTATGTTTTGCGTAGGTGCATGCGCAAGTGACAAGAGAAGGAAAAGAAGAAAATGGCGTCAAAGCGTATTGTGCATTCACTGCAGCAAAAAAGCTGGAGAAGCATCTTCTTGCAAACATGATCGAATTCATATCGCCGGCATATTCCAGGCCAAAAAAAAAAAAACCATTTCCAGCTGGATTATTGAACTGGTGCCCATACTTTCCCAGCAGGAAACCTATAATTCCAGCTGGAATGGCATCTGTTATTAGGAGCAAAATTTACACTCCCAATTAGCTCCAACTGGATTTTCTCCGACTTCCAGCTCGAAAATGTCACTCCGACTAGAAATTTACTAGCACTTGTTTGTTAGTTTACAGCACTAAATGATGTTGCAGTGTGCAAAGTCTGGAGTCTGGTGCTAAAAACCTGCGACATGCCCAAATTTGTTTGTGTGCATAGTTAGTTCTGTAGTGCAGAAAAGCTTTGGATGGAGTAATGAGCGAGTTGTGACAAGGAAATTTACAACAGCCCTGTTCTTTTATAGCATAAATGACACCAGACATGTCATTACTAGACATGCAATAGAGTAATTAAAGTTGTAATTGAGAGTAATGCATCAACAAATGAACACAGAAAACTGCATTCTCTTTTACTTCGTATCTACGGAATTCTGAAAAGAAAAACAAAGATGTCCTGAAACGCACCAATTGAGAGCACCTTACAGTCCGTATTAAAACAGAGGCTACCATTCACTGTAGTATTTTTCCATACCCATTCGCAACAGCCAGCATACACACATTGTAAGCCCACCGATGGCCTCCTGAACACTATCACAATTAGAAGAAACAATGCATACTTTCCAGTTGTTGCTACTGCCACAGTTCCTCTGCACTAACGCTCGGCTGCGGCAAGGAGAAAGAATCGCTGGCTTTGCAGGTCAGGTCTCCCAGACCTAATCGGTTTCACTGAGTGCAACAAACTGAAAACCACCACACAGAGTACCAACAGGTTGATGAAAGCAGAGACTGCTAAGTTTATTTACAGCTGTACAGCATAAAAAACTTCAATGCGACCAAGGTAAACGAACTAGATTACACAGGTTTTAAGTTGATTGATATGTCTGTCCTTACAACTTTCAATGTGACACTTAATAACTGCTCATGTGTTCAGATCAGGATATAAGTCAATCCATGCATATGTGTGCAGCCTGTCGAATCGATGAAAAGTTGTGCATAACATCATGTCCTATGTACAGCCACGATTCCACTAAAAAAGCGACATATAAATACCTGCAGCTCCATGCATCATCACAAGTCTAGCACAAGTTGCTGCAAAGCTAGCAAATACATTTGCAAGCATAGTATTTCTGCAAGATCACATTGCCAGACACCAAAAACAAACATTCAGGGATAGCAATTTCCTAAAGCACCATACGGTGCGTGCACCAGAAAATGTGCTGCATCCTCAAAAGGCATCAGTACAATTAGTGCATACGGTGCAGCTAAAGGCAGAAACATAACAGTTCCAACACTGGTCAACCCTTTTTTTTTGGTATGACCATACAAAAATCTGGTAATGTGTCTCTACAACTTGCCTTAGATGCACAAGACAACGTAATGTTGAATTCCAATTTCAGATTCGGAGTAGTCCACCCGCACTGTTGCAGAGCGCCTGAATCCAGCTCAAATCTGCACTTAGAAAACTCGTGCTCCGGCCAGAGCAAGTAGGTGGCGCTCGTGAAGAAAACACCCAGCATTCCTTGCGCTCTCTTCCGCGCATCTTCCGCTACAGAACGGGAGGCTGGAGGAAAGCATGCTTACGTTACGCATAAATCCGGCAGAACGTACACATTTTGGCGGAGCAGTCTGGTCTGCTCCACAGAGCAGCCTTTCTTCAGACTGCTCCCAATCTACCACTGGAAGACCCAACCCCCAATCCCAATCTGCCTTTGGAACAGACTTGCCCCGAAACAAGCATAAGAATTCAACACCGAAGCACTCAGATTCTGCACCTGGAATTCAGCATAAATAAATGAAAACCAACTATCTCGCAGAGATAAACCCACATAAGCACTGAAACAGCTCATGCACCATATTACACTTTTACTAAAATGTTAACCTGCACTGTAACGACAGGATTTGCAACATAAAAAGTTGGCTCACTTCAGCCAAGACGCCACACATATGTACAAATCGCACTTGAACAAACCAGTCACCTAGGAACTGAAATGCAATGCAAACAAATTTTTCAGAAATACCGTATTTACCCAATTCCAACGCGCACCTTTTTTCGGGGAAAATACGTCTCAAAATCGCATGCGCGTTGGATTCGAGTGCAAACCGAAACTGCCCCATAGCTGCCCATCGTCATCGCCATTATACGATGTGGGAGCTCACTAACTGCTGGAAACATGGGAGCACATTTGCTCGTCGTTTTCTGCGTCGCAGGAGCCGTTTTCAACCGGTGTGGCGCTTGTCATTGGTCGCGTGCTCAGCGACCACGGACCGCGTTCACGGCGACGGTATCCCGTGCACTGCCGCGGGCGGACGCCTCATCACTGCCGTTGCACGATCAAGATACGCGGATCGAAGAATATGTTGATGAAACAACGGTTATCGGAAACGCGTCATTTCGGCGGTAAAGTTCCAAAAACGATGAGACTCCTTTCTGTTTTGCGGCCGACTCTCTGACAGAGATTACATCGTCCGCAGGCGGGGCACGCCGCGCCGCTGACGAGGTCGTGCATCATGCCGATCTCACAGATAACAGCGCTCCCGCGCCCGTTTTTACAGTCGAAGATCTTTATCTTTCGCTCAGACGCACTGACGAAGTCATCGATGCTCCGCAAGAAGCATCGCCGTTGCCGCAGTTACGCCTAGCAGCAGACGAACCTCCCATAACCGGAGCTCTCCGCTTGCGCTTGGGGCGTCTTCCTTTATACTGATGCTTTGTCAGGAAATTGCGTGAGCGAAAATCTCGTTTCTCAGTCACATCGATAGCGGAGATAGGAGAAAAACCCGGGCAGAAGCGTTGGTTCACGTCTCGGTGGCGGCAGAACGAAGAAAGAGCGTCTGCGCCCGACCGTGCGGTGGAATGCTCGTAGCCAATGGAACGGCTCCGATCGTACCACGTGATTTGAAGGGCCAGTCGCGACGCTCGACTCGGGCGGGAAACGATCTTTTTTTTCGTATTTTTATCAAGAATGCGCCGCTGCCGAAGTGGCTTCTCGTAGACGATGGGTAGGCCTACTTCCCCGCGAATATTCAAGAGCGGGCGACGCCGTGGAGCGAAATGCCGCGTTCCCGAAATTCGGTCAAATTCGCACTTTCGCGAGCCACCGCGAGTGCTTTAATTGTATTTTTTACTAGCTTCCCATTGATTATCGGCTTTGATTTTTTTACACATAAAAGAAGAGGCTTGGGGGAATACAAAACGCAAGAAAATACAAAATCGACTTTATCGAAAAAAATCGCGGTTTTTTCACCCGCATCTCCCCTTAAAATATAAAAACGGTTGCAAATTATTTTCATTCGTGGAAGTCACATGCACGTTAGAAGCGGGGCTTGTAGTTTTTTTTTTATTTATTACCAATATTGGGCGCGCGTTAGAATCGGGGCTTGAAATTTTTTTTTTTTTTGGTGCCGTAAATTGGGTGCGCGTTGGAATCGGGGGCGCGTTGGAATTGGGTAAATACGGTAACTCATTGGCAAAAATAATGCTCATCCTCACAATCCAAGTGTAAAAGCCAGCAGCAAAACAAATCACGAGTTGATTACACGAGTGGCGCTAGCAGAGCTGGGCACTTGATGCATTGCCGTCACTCACATACACACACATACACGAAATGTGCTCACATGACTGGCACCACCAGTAGTGAACTATAGGCTAGGACATCATGCTTATTCGGCCTATCTACACTATATTCAGCAGTAAAGAAGCGCTCCATCCTTGTGTCACTATAAAAAGCAGTGCATATTTATGAGAAGCAGTGCGCAATAGTCTACTCCTGAATGCACAAGCATGAAAGAAGCACATTGCTTGTCACAGAAAAGGTGGCTCACAAACCAGTCTCATATAAACTTTTGTTTTTGCTATACCATTCACTACACCAAGGTATGACACACGGCGAGTAAAAACTATGAGTTTTTACCGGAAATTCTACACCGGAAACAATACCAGAAATTCTATAGGAAACCACAAGTGGTTGTGTGTGTGTGTAACTCATCTACTGATAACAAATCGGAAAAATGGTGCTGTCAACACTGGTGTCTACATTTAAGCACGTGCAACATAACACTCCTTACCGAGGAACCACGTAGGCTAGCCCTTAGAAAGTTGGCTCGCCGAGCCTCACGCAGTAGCCATACTATACAGAACAGCTTGCCAGCCTACATCATCCATGTGACACTCTCGCAAGACTCAGGTACTGTGCATAAAAGTTAAACAAACGACACACTATAAAATCTCAGAGTAAAACAAAAAGCTGTCCTCTCTGGTGACCTTGGCCGACAGACGTTAACTTCACAAAGGTGCTCACGTTACGTAAGCAAACGCTCTCCTCTTTGCCAGAAGGCACCACGGCCACTAGACATCTTCAAGGGAAGCACTTTCTACTTCGAAACTCAGTCGCACTCCGCACATCTCTTCATCTTCAGTCACTACAACTCAGTATTGCTACACCTGCATGAAGCAGCTTGCTACAAGCAGCTATATATACAATCACGGATGCTCATCACCCGTGAACAGCTGTACTTTTCTTTGCAAAGGCCCGAGGTTTTCCACTCTCATGCATACACACACAAAGTCAGCAGAGCTTTAGCCACTGGCTCTATCACCGCTACTAGAAAACCAAATGCATGCTCAAGCTAGTGCCAGTCTGGTCTTCCGAGTTCTAGCGCATGCGTAGAAAGCTAGCTCTGCACGACCAATCACAGCCAGCCTTCGAAATTGCAGCACTACCAAAGCCTGCACATTCAGAAACAAGTATGGATGCACTACACAACAGAGATCCTCGTGAGCTATTTGCCCAGTGAGTGCAGATAGCTTAGCCTTCAGCCTTCCCACCCTACATGCAGAGCAGCCAATGAAAGATGCACATATTGGAGGAGGCCAGAGCGCTTCTGTTGACAACCGCTTCTTAGCAAAAGAGATGGGGGGGGGGGGGGGGGGGGGTTACGTTCAGCATACAAAACCTCTCAAGTTTTTCAAGGCTCCCTAAGCCATCAGCAGAGTGCAGGTAAACTGCGGCACCCCGATGCTGCAATAACAGCTAGCCAATAAAACTGAGAGGAAACCTTAAAACTGTCCAGCAGCTTTGTTTTCTGAAATGTCTCTGGCAGGATCAGGTCAGAAAAGTACGGTTTCCCAACCTAGGAACGAGCTCTGAGAGCAGGACACCCATGCAATCATGAAAACAAGAAGAGAACTTCACAGTGAAGTGACAGGTCACGATACAAAAGTTGAAAGAAAGAGTGAAGAGGAGGAAAAAAATGCAAAGCAGAATCGAAAAGAAGATATCCAGAAATGCAATCAATTACACTATAGTCTCTCTCGCGCTACATAAATCGAATATGCGGCTAATCAAAGTCTGAATGAAAAGTTGTACCGGACAACCCAGCAACCAAGAGCAACAGTAAATGCAAACCGACAGCGCAGTTAACCGAAAACAAGATCCCATTTCGGCATACTGCAAAAAACTCTGTTATTCTTTTCAATTGAAGCTGTGCTTTAACAACACTTGAAAGCGAAGCTGTTAGTCCACGAAGTGAGGGGACTCCCTAGCTTGAATTCCACTAACCCCATGTGACTCCCCTGAACCGTTAGATTATTATCATTATTGCTATAGTCTGTTGATCACTTATGATGCATTCTGCCATCTGGTACCTATCCATTTAGTTCAGTTGGTGTAGCAACTGCCTTGGATTAGAGTGGTATTGGATTTGAGCTCTGAAAAGGAACAAAATAGATAAGGAGCTCTATAACTTTTTTTTGCAGCTGTAAGGCTGCACTCGAGGGAGTGCTAATGAGTAATTATTACCTTGGTCGAAAAGAAAGCTGTGCTCACCACAGCGTATATGAAGTTATAAAGGCTGTCAGTTCTAAGTTGGACACTTAGTTGGTTTCTTCACCCAAATCTATTGCCAGCATCGATTCATATATGCCACATAAACCAGCTGACAGGAGGTTTTCAAATACTGGCCAACAGCATGCCTCACAGTGAAACCTAATACCTGGCCTTAACTATGCAGAATAGTAAACAAGGTATTTCAGGCCAAATAATTGTGCAAGCTTGAATCAAACATGTTATAAAGCTGGAAGTATGTTCACCGGTGTTCTCTTTAACCTGACAAAATAAAAACCTATTGCAACGAGTCACACACGCATTTTAATTAAACTGAGCTGTTTTACGAAACATGTCAACAAGCCCTAGCAGCCTCAAACTACTTTCCAAAATGTGCCTCAAGCAACATTTCTTGCCTTCCAATCTGAAGCGGTCTAAAACAAAAATTGCCCCAGTCATTCCCTTTCAAAGAACTGCTGTAGACTGTTTTCTGTGGTCACGTAAGTAGTATTAAAGATTATATTGCAAAATAAAAAAAATGAACTAGTGGAATAATAAGTGGTTCAGAGAACAACCACCAGCTATTATATTTACTCCCACAATGAAAAGGGGTTTCTAGCTACCCACTTTGCAATGGGCTAGAGAATCGAATGTGATCTTTGTAGCAAAAACAAGGGGATAAACACACTTGCTGCTGCCAGCAGTCTGCAATAAAATAATGTTTGGAGCATGTGTAAGAATAAGCAAATATTAAAATACGAAAATTAAAAATAAATAAACACTGTGTACAGGTAAAGAACTGTAAACCCACCACTGAGAGTTTATGAAACACAATTTTGAGAAAGAAATTAAGCTTGTTTGTATACAAGGCTCACTGCCAGAGATTTAATGGAGCCCTGTTTAATTAGGACACTAATAAATAGGCTGCCCATATCTACTCAAAATTGCATGTAAGCACCAACAAAATTACTTTTTCATAGATATATTAGGTTCCATAAACTTTTACCTGTAGATGAAAAATCGCTTGCAAGTCCATGTTACAACAACAAAAAGGCAAGGAAGAAATTTGCAGTCACAATAGAGTGTTTAAAACAAAATGGCAAAACCACATAAGCCAAGCATGTGATGTAGTGTCTGAGATATAGAGGAAAAGCTGGATAAACAAACAGAAACATTTGGCAAGTTCAATGGTAATTCTAGCATAACCGAACTAATGGTACAGTTCTTAAAGACCACGAGGCTCTGAGTACTAACTTGTGCTGTTGAGACCGGGAAAATGAGCACGAGGTTCTGGAAGGGCACAAAAGGAATGTGACGTTTGTGCACATATCTGTGGAAGAACAGACACTAAATCAACTTTTTGTTTCCCACGATAACTGGCATGCATGATGTGGTGTAGTGACAACAACTGACAAAACAAAAAAATGGCTTTGTGTACAACACTAGGGCAGAACTGTTCAACAAGTTCGCAGTTCCTTCCAGCACTACTTGGGAAACAAACTGAACCGGCTTTCACAACAGCTCCCAACACACAGTGCAGTGTCTCAAACTAGCGGCATCACGGTTTGAAACTGGGACAAAAACAGTCAAAAGCACAACAACAAAACACTGGTGGAGCTCGCGTATGAGATCACCGGCAGTGGGTTGAAGAATCTCGGGAAAGGTGACGACAAAAAAGAACCGGGTTGGAGAAAGAATGAGTTGAACGCGGAGAGGGGGGGGGGCCTTCAGGAGAGCTCGAACCCCGTGTTGCTGGTGATGGCGTAGCGGAGCTTGTCGCGGAGGGTGCTCTTGCGCTGGTAGTTGGGCAGCTTGAGCAGGTTGAAGCAGGTGGAGGAGGTGGGAAGCCGGTTGACGGGGTCCCGCTTGCGGATAGTGAAGAAGCCCCGAATGACACTCCCGATCGTGTCCCCCGTGTCCTGCGCGAGAGGTCGGCGGGAAACGGGTCTCACTGAGCAAATAAGCGAGGTGGCTCAGTGGTTATGGTGCTCGGCTACTGGCCCGAAAGACGCGGGTTCGATCCCGGCCGCAGCGGCTGAATTTCTCTGGAGGAGAAATTCTAGAGTTCCGTGTACTGTGCGATGTCAGTGCACGTTAAAGAACCCCAGGTGGTCTAAATTTCCTGAGCCCTTCACTACGGCGTCTCTCATAGCCTTAGTTGCTTTGGGACGTTAAAGCCCACAAACCGAACCAAACCAGGCCAAAAGCCTATTGAGGAGAGCAGAAAAAAAATTGTGGTGGATCACAGTGATCTCTTTTTTTTTTTCACAGCGAAAAGGCATCAGCTGTATACATTTACAGCTGCCGCAGCTGCAGCGCTTTGTGGTGCTTCCTTACTTGTTCGCGTTTGTCTTTGCGCTGTGTAGTTGAAGCTTTTTATTTTTTACTCCAGTGGAGGAAAGAAATTCAAGTTTTTCCCATACAAAAACCTGCGGTATTTCACAGGACTGCGCTATGCACTACTTTTTATTTTTCTTTCTGGTGGTTCTTAACTTGACAGAAGTATATTCACTGTTGGCCACATTTATTAAAGATGTCCATCTGGCACTCGCGCTTATTAATTAAGCACAATGTCTTGGTGACTGCAAAGAAAAAAAAAACAGAACGTAGGGTGGAACAGTAGACAAGCTACAAGTGCAGACTATCGACACTTGCCTCCTACTTTTCCGTCCTTCGTCTCTCTCTTTCCGTTTTTCAGCGCTGCAGTCACCGATACATGATGTTACTAACGTGCCCAATTCATCGTCTTACCAGCACTACATGAGCCAAAATGTGAGAAAGCATATCCACAAAAACTAGGCTACAAATCTTCACACCCAAAGATGCCAGGAGGGCACATGGCACCAGGACCAGGACCTTAAAGGTGCAATAAAGAGGAATCTGAACATGGCTTTCTACCGCGAGAACTCGATCTACACACTCTGAGCATTCTTAGAAACTTCAAATTATTGTCCTGTGCTTGCAATTTCCCAAATTTAAATCTGATTAAACGTTGCAGCTCCCACCTTTTTTTTGAACTCACCGTTGACGGCAGGAGGAGTCGGCCAACCTTTCACCCAGTCCTGTGGCAGCTTGCCGCTCTGCCATCGGCGGAGTGATACGTAGCGATCGGCGAAAGCAAAGAGTTCCCACGTATTATTATTTCCGTGCGCCTAATTTGCAGCTATGTAGTCTCCGACCGGAACTACCTATTCACGGAAACCTAAAAAAACAAAATAAAAGCAAAAGCGAGGCCGCCACGCGACTGCCTGAAAGACGGTCCACGCGTTGACTCCTCCTGCCTTCAGCGGCGAGTTCAAAAAAAGGCGGGAGCCGGGACGCTTAGTCCGATTCAAATTAGGGAAACTGGATGCATAGGACAATAATCCGAAGTTTCCAAGAACGCTCAGAACGTGTAGATCGAGTTCCCAGAAATAAAAAAACGGGTTCAGGTTCCTCTCTAGTGCACCTTTGACACTAGGGAGCCTACTGCCCTCGATCTCAGTTTTAAGAAATGGAGATCAATACAAGGCACAAAGTCAATGTCTGGTATGAGAACAATTCATCTTTACATAGCGTGCTCTATTCTGTTCCTTCACAAAGTACTTTTTTTCAGCTAAGAACAAAAATGAAGTACGGATGAAAAACTTGTACCTGGCAGGCTCTATGAGAAGTGAAGCAAGCAATGTCCAGCAGAACATCTCTCGGGCCACAAAACTCTTAAGAAGCTACAGCTAGCCCCTTCAACACTCTCTGTGCTGCTAAAAGTGGCTGCATACCTGATCATCGCTGACCTCCACGCAGCGGATGGAAAATGGCGGCTCCAGGTGTGCAAACCCCAGCAGGGGAGGCTTGGAGCAGCTGGTCACAAACTGCATTGTTGGGGCAAGGAGGGAAACAGGGCAGGTGCATCACACTCAAGCATGCAATGTGCACCAGCTCATGTAGGGTGAACTAAGGAGTCTAACTTCCAAATGGACATATTTTTTTAAATAAAATGGTACCAAAATGGTCATTTAGTATCCACGCTGCTGTCAGCAAACCAGAAAAACTGCTTCAGATGAGCCCCTAGAGACCGAGTGCCTGAAAACACATGACAAGCTGGAGTCGTCAGCAGCCAGAAATGGCAGCTGGCTTATGATGAGCCTGTGGGTTCAAGTCCGCATACACGCATGCATGCACGCATGCATGCACAAGGAGTGACATTAAGCAATAAATGCCCAGAGTTTGTTAATTCGTCAATACCATTACCTTCAGAATGATGCCACACATCCTGATTTAACACCATTATCATTATGATGATTATGATGAAAGCCAGTAAAATGTTTCCTGTAATTATAAATTCCATTCATACACACAAAACACCATTAACGCTGCTCAAAAGTAACTTAAAGATTATGTTCAAGAAAATGCCGTTCCACTTGGTTGGCAAGTGAAAAACTAAGCCCTAACCCTAGGTACTAGCAGCACACCGGCCAAGCAGTTGTCACATGCACCAGTCAAAATGGTACCAGTAACACGGAAATTGTTGTGGAGATGCCTCATGCAAGCTCAAAACTATGAATAAATCATTTGCTATGTGAAAGTGTGTTGCTTCTATTAAAGCTACATTACCAAAGCACACCCAGACCTCCCAACACAGGTATCCCAATCATGCCCTGACCCCAACACATTCCAAACCAAAACACACTTTACTGCTAAAATTTTCCACATACAGCTGATACAGAAAATCATGTATCTGAATGTGAATACTGCTTCAGCTTTTCTCTTCACCTTTTCATTGTTCAAACACACTCGCATTAACAGCAACACTGCTGCAGCAAGGGAACACCGAGAACGCAACATAGCAGCAAGCAAGTGGTGACGTGCTGCACGCGTGACGAGCCCCACCTTGAGGAAGAGGTGGTGCTCCTCGGAGGAGAAGTCCCTCTCCAGGATGTCCCACAGCCAGTTGACCAGCCGGTGGTTGTTGTGGAAGCCCCCAAAGTACTTGGTGTGCCTCCTGGTGTCAGGTGAGAGCAGCAGCATGAGAGAGGAAACGCATTGTGAAGGAGGGCAGAGAAAAGCACGTTCTGCCCACGCACACTGCTAAAAGCCAGCACTGAAAATGCTCACACAAAAATTCCAAGATATCTTGGATTTACTGTCCCCATTCTACTCAAGGACATCCAAAGTCCGCGATAGAAAAAATGTCACCTTAAATAGTGCGTCACTAAGTAGGACACGTGCAGGGCTTGATCCCCAGTCCTGCAGGGTGCCCACAAGTTTCTAATGAGCACAAGCATTCCCTGACCCGGTGCTTGGCCTCTGTGGAGTGAAATGCTTGCCAAATAGCTCTCTGACCCCACCTTGTGTAGACCAAAACAGAGTGAAACCTCGTTAAGGCATACCTCTGGGACCACTGAAAAACTATGAGCAAAGCAGCAGGACACACTAACACTAACCTTAAATACTACCGCTTCCATGATAAAGTGTTGACACATAAGGTATCCCATGAAGGAACGCATGCACAGAAGCTTTTAGCTTTTATTCAAGTAGGATCACAGCAATCCATTATACCTGCTATCGAGCTGCCCACATAGTTACTACAATGTAGCCTTGAAGACACTTAAACAGGACCCCATCTGCACTATTAGGCCTCACATTTCTGCGAACAGGCAAAGCAAGTCTAATGCCCATGCACTGTTTCCAACAGTATACAGCTCGGGCTTTCTTCAGCTTCCTTGTCTATGTCACTAGTTTTGGATGACGTCTGGCCAGTGGAAGATATAACGATGTCAATATCAGACCACGCTGGAGGTGACTCAGCTGCATATGTCTCTAAAATGTTGCAAAGGTGGCAGCTTTCACGGTGCCTTCTCTCTGCAAAGCTCTGTTACTCTCCTTTCTGTTTCATTTTGAAGCGAAAAGCTTCACTATGCTAGTCAACACTGCGCTTCGCGTGAGCCGGCGTATGTCGGAGCATGAGTGACAGCACAGGTTACTGCGCATGTGCGCCACCGATTCTCCTCCTCGTCACCGTTTGACCTTTCGCCGCAGCCGTGCGCAGTGCGCATTTGAAAGGAGGGGTGTACAAGGCGCTTGCCCACAGAACAGGCGCACGCTGCCGCGTGCTATGCGTCACTGTTTGACGTTCGCCACAAGCGCATGTTTATTGCGGAGGCCGGCTATATAACCGCTTGCCAGAGAATAGGCGTGCGCATTCAACATGGAAGGAGAAGAGAGTGATACTACCGATACAGAAGTGATCACAAAGCATAACCATAAGCTAAACCATAAGCATCATTGCAGCTTTTCGCTTCGAGATATCCAGGCTTAACCTTAGCTAAGCCCCAGCCAATTTTTTTTTATCCCCCTAACCCCTTTCCCCCCCTGTAGGGTAGCAAACCGATTATTCTTCGGTTAACCTCCCTGCCTTCCCTCTTATTCCTCCTCCTCCTCTGCCAGAAGCTCTTCACAGGCATCATCACAAGCATTGGTCCGCACTCAGATCTTGACACCGATGTGCGATACGCTCTGGAGAGTGATGTCATTCAGGAAGCACTGGATGTGGGAAACGTGATCCGTGACAACGCCAGTTACGTGGCAATGCAACGAGCGATGTGCGATACGCTCTGGAGAGTGATGTCATTCAGGAAGCACTAGATGTGGGCAACATGTGACCCGTGACAATGCCAGTTACGTGGCAACGCAACAAGATAGAACCGAATCAAAGCCGTGCAGCGACACCGGCCAGCTAGCAATGCAGCAATGGCGGCTACAACACATGAAACAAAATGGGAGTTTGCTGCAATCAGCCTTAGGACTTTCTAAACTGCGGAACCACCATGCTGTGCAGAGGCCGAGTCATGTGACAATGATAAGCGATAGCTATGGCCACTACAGTGGGAGGGTGCTAGGGTGCAGTCATGCTGCACCACGATATGCTGTGCAGCCCACCTGAGGTCCTGCAGGTCGACGGGCGTGTTGTCCCCGGCGATGAGCCTCTGCAGCTCGGGCGTGGAGAACATGGTGAGCCACTCGGGGCTGACCAGGGCCCGGAACCCCCGCAGGAAGGCCCCAGTCTGCTCCTGGATCTGGGAGTGCATCCGGAAGTGGGCCATCAGGTGCATGTAGCTGATCCTGCACACCACCAGGGACAAGGGGGGGGGGGGGGTCTCACCACCACCACTCCGGCAGGCTTACACGGCCGACTTCATCTGAGCACTGGCCCAGCCAGACAGCCACCTTCCTAAGGGGTCAACGGTAAGTGAAAAGAATGCGGTGCTTGCTTGCAGTTCTAAGGCTGCAGTGACACAAAAGTTCATGCACTGGACCTTGAACAATGGAAAGTCAACGCTGACCAAGTTTCAAACTTTCATGCTCCAATTTGCACAACAAAGCATGGCTGAGGACTGAGATCCTATCAAAGTTTGCTGTACATGTTCTAGATAACGGTGCATGGGACTCTTTACAGCTCAGCCCATTCCTCCCATACCCCTCCCAACCGATCTTGCTTCTGCGAAATTTCTACTATGCTGATATGTTTGTATTACTGGTCAGTGGGCCACACGAGCTGATGAATAAATACCCCACCAGAATAGGTTTTCTACAAAGCAAAATCGAACTTTCCGCGCTTGTTAAGGACTGAAAATTGCACAAACCCCTATTCTGAGTCTTCGGAAATCAGCAGATGTGAATGTTACAGGTGTTACATCACTGCAGTTATTTAATAATTCCAAGGAATAATGGCAGTAATAATGCGTATGCGTATGCCAAGCTTGAGAGCCACAATAAGGTCAATGGGACTGCTGCCAAAGAGCTGAATGGGCACAGTGGTTCATAAAATGGGACTGCTGCCAAAGAGCTGAATGGGCACAGTGGTTCATAGAAGTCCCTGCAAAGCCATGCACCTTAGGATGAACATGAAGCACATGACATAAGAACATAAGCATTAGACATGTTTGCCATGATGAGAGCCCTTCTTGGTAATGCAGGGGAGATGTGAGCATGCGATGGACATTTTCCAAAACACCCGGGGACCACATTCTGATCGTCAGTGCAGCAGAGATAAAGCACACAGCAAGCTTGCCTGTAGAAACCACACGCATACCTAGCCGCCCGACTAGGTCATTCTTCCTCTGGTGTACAGGGGTTATCAGCTCTTCCAAGTTAAGTGTATTGCCCATGTCGATCCCCTGTCCTCATTTTCATCCAGATTGTCCTCAACTTGAATTTGTTCATTAAATCGGGCTACTTTCATTGCTTTTTGGTGTTATGCCTACTTACACTGTCCCCCGTGAATTGCGTCGAAATGTTTGTTTGTTTATTGGGGTTTAACGTCCCGAAGCAACTCAGGCTATGAGGGACGCCGTAGTGAAGGGCTCCGGAAGTTTCGACCACCTGGGGTTCTTTAACGTGCACTGACATCACACAGCACACGGGCCTCTAGAATTTCGCCTTCATCGAAATTCGGCCGCCGCGGCCGGGATCGAACCCGTGTCTTTCGGGTCAGTAGCCGTGCGCCGTAACCACTGAAATACTGCGCCAACAGTCGCGTTCCTGAAGACGGAGAAAAGGCAGTGGCCAGCACGGACTACATAGAACATCGCAGGCTACAGGGCTGAGCGAAGATGGACTCTCAAGCAGCACCCTTGCATCCATCTCCTTCCAAAAACGTGGCCACTGCCACAAAACTTCCTACTGGAGATAAATTTCCCGCCATAATAAAAAAATATTCCTGCAGTAGAATTCAGTTGCAGACAGCCTTTGCTGGACAGTCACCCTCACTATAGCCACATACAGACTTGCGCATTGGCACGTGACAGAACTTCGACCTGACTACCACACCTGCTCTCGCCACACTGAAGTGGTAGCACCAATAATACAGTAGAACCTCGTTAATTCGAAGTCCGTCGGACCGCGAAAAATCATCGAATTAACCGGGTTTTCGAATTATCAAAAATCGATGAAAAATGAGAAATAAACGTACGAAACATGGCTGCATCAACACTGCACCTTTATTTTGCCTGAAAAACGGTCACTAGAAGCAGTCATCGATGCACGACTGCTTGGCGCGGTAGTTAGAGGTGCGTACATACTCTGATGTTCTCAGCGCGCGGGCGAGAGCCGGTTGTGGTCGGATACGTCAGATCGGCGACGCTACGCCAGGCACTCCGACGCGACTACTACTTGTGGCTACGGGAGGGGGGGGGGTACGCTTGCTCTTCTGCCACCCTTTGATTGGGGGCACTGCTTGGAGCGGAGCTCCGACGCGAACGCAGAACGTTCTTCGTTCGACACGCCGCCTGGGAGAGGAGGCGAGTGGCGAAGGGAGTAGAGGGGAGGAGTGGCGCGGGAGGCATGCGCAGTGCATTCTGGGTGGGCGGCTTCGGCGCGCTCGGCGCGAAATAGAGACATGCTCCACGGTGCGGTCAGAGTGCGCCGAAGCTGCTGGACACGTCCGCGGTCATAGCCGTGCCACGCGAGCGCGCGCTACGTTGGAGTATAAACGCGCCTGAACAGAGAACACGTTTGATCGCGGCATGAACAATCAAAACACTATGAGCAGCGCCTGCCACGAGCTAGACAAACAACGGAAACGGAGCCAGAAAAATTGTGACCTAGCGGCACCTGGTTGTTGCTTTGTCAACTAAAGCTAGCCTCCGAGACTGGTAATTGACTGTGCAGATCGCTGAGGCACAACAAACCACCGGAAACCGAAAATTGATTTACAGTGCTGCCTGGCTGCCACTCCAGCAACTCAACTATACTGGCCTCAGAGACTGGCAACGCATTTTTCTTTTTGCGAATCACGGAGGCTATGGTTTAAACCTACATATTATCCGGAGAGGGGTGCGCTGGCTGTTCAAATTATCCGGCAAATTTTGCATGGAAACTGTTGGGACCGCCAAAAACCTTCAAATTACGCGGGATTTCGAATAAACCGAGTTCGAATTAACGAGGTTTTACTGTATCATATACATCTGTGTAACAGCTGTCCCCGTGTAAGGGTCACACTGCCCACTTGGCAGTCGGTAATTCTGAAAAATAAGAAAATCTGCGAAAAGAACTGCTTCACGTGCGTATAATTTTGCCCATGCGGTACTTTACACTGGGAACTGATAGACGATAACTGCCTGCAACACATGGTACGACCATGCATGCATCGTCCCGCGTGCTGTGCTCTGCCTGGAACCGCGAACATGCAGTGCCACAGAGCTGCTAACCGACCAGGCTCAGGAGTCATAGTAGCGCACTGTTAACCCGGCGTTGCTAGGCCTACCAGGCTTCGCATCAAAGCCGCAGCGAAAGTGCTTTGTATCTAGTCACGGTTTTCTATAAAAGGTCAAATCTTGTTACAGTTTACCATCACACAATAACCTCACATTGAAATGGATGTATAACTGATTTGACAGCGAACTTCGACAGCGAAGCAGGCAGAAGAGCAAGCCAGGCGAACGCGACCCCACAATGATAGCTGCGAATTGCACACGCAGCGTGCCACTCCAAACTGTTGGTCAGTTGAGCATCAGACCTTCGGAGGATCACGTGACGTTTTCTAGTAAGCTGATCTAACAATCTGTTTTACTTTATGCAATTAATTCATGCCAGTCATTGGGTGTGTGCCATCCATGTTTTCAATGCATTACATATTTGAAGGAGTTGCCAGGACTGCGCTAATTTGTCACAAAAATGTGTGTCGCAGAATAAAGAAGGGACACATAACTGGAGCTGTGCTGTAGTCGGAAAAATTTTACGGAAAATTGCTGTCTCGTGTAAGGGCCGCACTGTGTCAAAACTGCAGAAAAAAAAAAAAGTATGACCCTTACACGCACGAGTATATATACGGTAGATTACTCTTCCAGTAGCACGAGATGCGCGTCAGTAAGGAAACGAAAGAGACCAAGAAGAAAGAGCACTCGCTTGTTCTCGTTGGTGACCGGTATGGCCTTTCCCCCGGGCACCAGCTCGTGGGTGACCAGCTTGCCCATGCAGTCCTCGTTGAGGGAGAAGGTCAGGTCCAGGTCCTGCACATCTCCCTCGTAGTGCTGCACATCAGGCACATGCCAGTCAAGCCTGCAAGCCATGACGCTTCAAAACTTGTAGCCCACATATGCTCGGTTGGCTCTCCCTAGCATTACAGCTCAAGGGCAATTCTCTGTTCAGAGTGGTAGTTTCTCTTTCTCAAGTCATAACACTATCACAGAGTACGTTTCAACATCCACCAAGAGAGTGTGTCAAGAACGCCCCAAAGAATGTAAGCACTACACAGAGGTCGTGTAAACGTACGTCAAGAACGATTAGTTTTTTTAAAACCAAAGATGCGAAAACCAAGACACCGAGAATAATGATTACAGACACCTGTGCAGTTGAAAAATACTATCAATTTTAATTTATTACTTCTAGGACAGCTAAAGGTGTTCCTTCAGATAGCATAGGATGCTGCACATAATGGCTGAACGCTTACTGAAAACATTCAGGTCTTTCAGAGTGCACCGTATGCCACGGGCAGAAATTCGGATGTTATGATCCACCCCACGCCCCACTCAGGATGATACGAACATGCGAGCCGTGACCGCACCCTCGAGCACTAAGTATACTTGTAAGGGAGCGGCCCCCACCTTGACGCAGGTGAGGCTCCGGTACAGGTCCGCGTCCAGCGAGGGCAGCTCGTCGATGGAGCTGTAGAGGGCGCTGTGCTGGTGTCCCAGCAGCTGGCTCAGGAAGAAGGACGCAAACGGCACGTCCACCACTATGCCCTGGCACAAGTAGGAGAGAAGATTGGTTTGGTTTTATCCGGGTTTAACGTCCCAAAGCGACTAAGGCTATGAGGGACGCCGTAGTGGAGGGCTCCGGAAATTCCGACCACCTGGGGTTCTTTGACGCGCACTGACATTGCACAGTACACGGGCTGGGGGAGCTGCCTTAGCTCCTGCTTTGTTTTTAACCTCTTATGCAGGCACACAGTAACGCAATGGCCCCAGTGAACTTGTTCATCTCAGGCTTCCAGTTCCTCCTCAAATAAGCGCAATTCCTTACAGAAATACATGCCAGCTATGCTCACTCGCATGATGAAGACAACAGCCATATTGTGCCATGAGCAGCAGTTTTGGCCACCATCATGAAAGCTTCAACATTAATCCGCAGCTTATGCTCCCATTGCTGATTTTTTTGCATCAACAAAAGACAAATAACCAACTTTATCTGTCACTCCCCAATCGTTTGCCCAGTGCTTGGACTCAAAGCTGTATGCCTCACTTACTGTCTCAGCAATAAATTACGGCCATTTATGATTTTAAGCAGTAACGCTTGTTCAATGGAAGACACGCATCACACATGTAACTCCATTCTACTTTCAGCAAGCCCATATTCTCTGGCAAAAAAAAAAAAAAGAATGTACAGTCTCCGTGAAAACTGCAAAAGCAAGTTTTATACGTTAGCAGTGGAGTCATCAGGTTTACAGCACTACTCCCACCATGTTTTCATTGCTTTCAGGATCTAGTAAGTCAAAAGGGCCTTAAACTTCACTTTAAAGGCCTCTAGGGTGCTGGGGCTGCCACAAAGGGTGCACAACACACTTGGCAAGTCCCGTGGCTATAATAGAAGGGCCTGTATACTTTCTTCAGAAACCTGTACTACAGAAGTCATGCTGTGCACTATCACTCAGCTCAAGCATTCCCGTGATGCAACTCACCTCGTAGACAGCCTTTCCCAGCATCTTTCCAACAAACTCAAACAGGGAGAGGTGGTTTTCGTGAATGTACGACGTTGGCGACGGATATAGCCGCTGCTCAGAGGTGGCCTGTGGGACACAAAAGCATAGTGTGACTGGTTCACTGACCAAAAAATATGAAGAACGGCCTGACCTAACATTCCCTTTACACATTCATAGGCATTTCACTTGCTACCACGTTTACTCGCGTACATGCTACCATGTTTACTCGCATAATAAACTCAATTTGTTTCTTAAAAAATTTCTGAAAATATGGGGGAAGCGTTTATTAAGCGGGATAAAATATTCAGAAAAACGGAACTTTTTGACAACCACAGTAGACGTGCGTTCATTAGCACAGTGCATTCCTTATGCGAGTAAATACGGTATTTTACACAGTCCCTGGCAGTCAGTAATGCTGCAGAATAAGTGCTGAGTCACCACTGCACTGCTTAGTGTCCAATCCCTTACTTGCACAGCCAACAGCAAGTCATCACTTGTTGCTAATTATTAATGAAGTAGCACCACTGCAAAGGAGTAGACCAAATGCCGTATGAACAAACAGAAAGGACACTCCTCTGTATTTTGAGCACAGCACAACAGACTGCCAACTTCTTCTGCATGCCTGTGATCCCAGCACATTTCACTCACTCCTCTGTGCTGGGCTCACTGGTTACAAGCAATGCAGCCGATAATTCCCATTTGTTTGCACACATAACACGATGGGCTATAACAGTTCACAGATCACAGTTGCCATGAGGGGGGGGGGAAGAACTGACATACTGGGCACACATCCTGAAACTTAGAGGTTGTAGTCAGTTCACTGCACATGCCAATGCAGGTTAGTTCTTCCAATTTTAGGCCAAACAAACTACAATCATTCCTATCATTCGTGAGCAGTCAACCCTCAGAAATAACAGCAGGTCATCAAGGAGAAGATCCAAGGCATACCGTTGGCAATGCTTAGACTGAGTAAGGACACCGTACTTGCCTTGAACAGGTTGAGGGAAGGGTCGAAGACCCTCTTGATCGTCTCTTCAAGGAACTCCTTGAAAACACCGTCCTGGTCAATGCCTGCCTCATCCAGACCCTGTGGTACGGTGAACACGACAAAGTGCCAGGAAGAGTAAGGTGAGTGCCTCTAACGGGTGAAAATATTGTACCTAATAGACAACCAATTTAAACTGTGAAAAATGCAGTGCTCTTCAATGAAAAGAAACACTAATCAGTCACTAATCAGACACAAGTCTTGCAAAACGTAAGTCCACAAAATTAAGCGTAAGGCAGGTATTGTGTTAGCACTAAATAAAAAAAAACAAACGCTGCCACCGTCTCGAAGATGTTGAAGTAATGAGCGTTAGCTACATGATGTCATCACTGGCATGCGGCAGGTGGTTGTTTCTACAATGCTTTTGTAGATAGCGCTACAAGTCTCAGTGCAAGATGTGCTGTTTTCTAGTTGCTGCCACAGATGGCGCTGTGATCTCAGGGTGGTAGCAGACCCCACGAAATCTCGAAACATGATGCTGCACAGAATGCAAGATCCCTCTTCCACGACAATGCATGACATCACAGCTTCTGTGGATGGTGAAAGACGACCGCCACCCTGCAAAGCTTAGTAGAGCATGACAGTGTCTTACCAAGACATGGCTACCACATAATGGTTTGATCACTTCAGTGCCAATAAACACAATGCTACAAGTGCTAACTTACGACAGCATAGTTTAACATCAACACTCCCTTGCTGGGCATATGCTCTCCCACCAGCACTCATCAGACTGGTGTTGCACTGATCTGAACAAAGCTGTGTCTGTATGATGCAACTGTATTTCATCCTGATATCCAATAATGTTCTTGTGGCTAGATGTGCTGATGTTTTCAGTAAAGACGCGCTTTATTTCTTGCTTCGTAAATAACAACTGCGCCTCCTAAACAAAACAATACATTGCCGTGCATGTTCTTGTCACTGTTGTATGTATTTCAGAAGCTACCAGCCATGTTTGACGGAAGTTAAAATGAGCAACCAAACCTGAATCAAGGTCTTTTTGAAACAACCAGACGCAGCTCCACAAGGTCAGTACCTACGCAGAACACTCTAACGGAGAAAAACACTCCTTGTTCGAGCATTTCCCAGCAATGCATAGGTGCTGCGGTTCACAAAATAATTTTTTCACAGAGTACTTCCCGGTTGATTTCAGCAATGAATAAAATAATTGTAAAAAATCAATTTTTCAACCATTTTAGGGGATTTAAAAGCTCTGTCCCCCCTAAAGAATGTCGCCACCGGTTCCACAATCAGTATCATCACCTGATGGGCATGTATCAAACTGACCTGTTCATTGATGAAGCGCACTCTGATGACGCCCTTGAGAGCTTGTGGGGGTAGCATGGCCAACTGCTGGTAGCCATCCTGAGGGCAGAACACAAAAAGCAAGAAAGAAAAAAAAAAAGAAATGAGCATCTTCGCTAGCCCCAAGATGTCAGGCCACGCACAACAGTAGTGTTCCTTTCATATGAAGCTTTCTTCACTCCCCCTACAGCGCTTCTATATTGTGCTCTACGATTATGAGCTCGCAAGTTTAGCAAACAGTGACAAGTTTGTTAACCTCACTAGCACCAACCTTCACTTAGGCTCTGCACAGCGAAATGAGAAAGTGCAGTGCATAAAGAAAGAAAGAAACAAAAAAGCTTGTTCAAACCATCACTACTTAGCACATAAATTTCGGCGAGAGCTGCTTTTGTTTCCGCACATCTTACACTTTACTCTGCAACAGTAATTTCATGCACAGTCGTCCGTCCACATACCTGTTTAGGGCGCTCGAATGGCGCACTGGGGAGCACACTTCCATCATTTATGAGCGGCCTAAGGCTCGAAACATGACCTTATCATGCATGCACACACTGCCATGAATTGTTTTAACTCCGATGTATTGAAAAGCTGTGCCAGGCCTGCTAACCAGCGGCAATAGCCATAAACGAACAAAAGACCATGCTGTTCAAGCGCTCTAGACAAGTATGTGGACAACTGTACTGGCACAGTAAAGAATTGGTTGGCCACAGTTAGTACTACATGCTTTCGGCATGGCAAGCCACAACAGCACAGGGGAACCTGCTGTTTGCTCATTCCCCTTGCTGCACTGGGGTCAGCCACATGTAAATAAGGAATAACTAAATGCCAACCAGGCTTTATCATTTTCTTGATTTGTGTTCATCTTCAGTGGAGCATGAAGTATTAGGCCAGGAATGCTGTGACAACATCCTAGCATCATTAGCAGTGTGACAAATGTCTAGATAATAAATGACACTACACTATAATGCAAAGCGCAGCTTTGCTTAATGCCTGTAAGTGCAGCCGCGTTCCCCGCAGCAGCAATGCTAGCATTGGCAATGCATTGCTATTGGTCAAATGTTTAGGGGAATCCCCCAAGGTGGAGTAGATTTGTAATAAGGGAGTAATTACTCATTGGCATCCACCCAAGCGCAGCCATACGACCAACACAGTTCCCACTTTGATCAATTCGCTCTCGTCCTACCATAAGCTTGCCGTCCTGGTTAGCTCAATTGGTAGAGCGACTGCTCCGGTGTAGCGGTGGTCCTGGGTTCGAACCCCGGACCAGGACGAATTTTTCTTTAACTACGAAGTTTCTGAGAAAGCTGTATAGCTTTCCTTTGTAGCCGTATGGCTGCGCTCGGGTGGATGCCAATGAGTAATTACTCCCTTATTATAATGCATTGCTATGCTTTCCTGACATTGAAACAGGTGTACAAGCAGTGGTGCCATGAAAAAGACAAACTTGCCTCTCCCTGGACAAGAGTCCTTGTGCTTTCATAAAAGGTTTCGAGTTTGCCCATCCTGAATTGATTTCTGAAGCAGCGAAACCAAAACCCCCCCCCCCCTTTCCATTCCCCAATCCCACCCTCTCCAGTGCACAATGTCTGGCTAGATTTCATAGCACGTTTCAAGTTTCACATAAGATGCAAGCAGACTGTCTGAGCACAACAAAATGCAATGCTTGGAAAGAATAAGCTCAAATCTCCAGTACATAAGGTAGTGCAGGTGACCTGCAGCATGCAAGCTGTCACCCTCGTCTCACATTAGACTTTTTTCTCCTGATTTAGATGGGGGTAATGGAATAAACTGAATGTGAGGTGAAATCCCAGGCACCACAGCAAGTGTCACATCAGTGAGGCTCCTATCACAATTTTACGCTGCTCACTCATAGCCCTGCTTCCAGTAAAGAACAAGTAAGCAAAAATACAACTAGGCACTCAGCTCCAGACTACACAGACAACCGTCGGTCAGCAACGCTGTTCAAGTTCACTGACCTCGACAATGCGCGTCCTGTGCACGGTGATCAGCGTGGACTGGGAGAGGGCACAGGCAGACTCGGTGAGGCCGAGAACCGCCTTCTCGTTGGACACGTACTTGCGGAACAGGACCACCCTCTGCACACACAACAGTCATTCAACAGCTGAGAAACCCTCGGAGAACAGTGACAATCAGCAGTGTTTCTACAGCAGCAATCTGGTGCAACAATTTCAAAGGCGAAACTGTCCTTACTTCAACACACGGCACAGAAAAAAAAAGTTTGTCCAACTTGCAAGCAAGAGAAGCTGCAAAACATGAAATCCTTGCCTATTGCTATTTGGTGCTGCACTGGAAAACTCAGCATCACATCGGCTCTACCTTATGGCCCATCAGAGCTTCGGCACCTATGCCCTCGTGTGTGCCAATGATATACGTACAGTCAAACTTTATTATGCAAGATATAAACCTGTCTTTATGCAATTTATGCAAGTTATAAACCTGTCTCAGCCAATGTGTCCTTTCTTTCCCTTGTCACACGGGCTTCAGCAACCTGAAAGGCCTTCATTAAATTAAAAGTGGAAACCAAATTACAATGCTTATTTGCAAACAAAATACGATTCTCAATAAACACTAACATCAGAAAATTAAGAAATTAATTGCATCGCAAAGTTCATCAACATGAGGTTCATTACATTAAGGCCTGCCTATGATCACTTTTGAGTTTCAGCTCCACAGGCCGCTGGTCCAACTAGTGTAAAACTCAGACAACTTTCAGCCGAGCTCTGACGTTGCTGGCAGCAAATAGTAGCTGAGTGTCACTGCGATGCTCCCCTAAACTTCTTTGAATTCACTCCCTGAAACTTCTTTAATCACTTCACTCTGAAAGGAGCAGGAACACAAAAGTTTTGGCTCCGTGTCTTTTTTTCTTCGAAATGATGCATAAGACATTACTAATCAAGGGTCACCATGTGGAATTTCCTTATGCCCACTATATAATTTGCTATATAATATATAGTTTTTTCTCTTACGCAGCTTTAGTTTCAGTTTCAACAGCCGAATGGTCACTCTGACGCTGCAGACAATTTAAGACAATGCTGAGGTAGCTTGAGCCACACAAAAGCTGCAATAAAATCGCTGGTCCATCATTTCATCTTCCCTCCATCTCTTACTCCAGTTAGCCTCAAGAGACAGCATGGCAACAAACGAACAAGCAGCCATTACACTGCAGCATTTATACACCACTCAAGTCTTAAGCACAGGTGCAAAGAAAAGAAACACGCAACCAGAGCTCTGGTCAAAGATCTACACAAAACATCCTGCTTAGGGGTTTGCGAATATTCGAAATTTTCGAATATAATTCGAATATTATATTTTTAGTATTCATATTCGATTCGAAGTCCAAGTAATCGTGTTGTTTCGAATATTCGACACGACCCGAATATTCGTATCTAGCCGAATATTCTATTGCGAGCACCAGCATTCATTTCGGTCCGAAAGTCCTATCGACAGAGACATAACAACATGGCGGCGCCCAGAGCAATGCGCATGGAGGAAACGTTGGGCCATGCAGTTGCTGACTGCACTGGTGAGCTTCTTTGTGGCTATACCTGCGAAGCTGGTTTGAGAGCTGTGCACGAAATACCTCGCAATACCTGCCAGTTCAGTGCCAAGTGAGAAGTCGCTTCGGCTAGAAGGTTTGGTTTGGTTTATGGGGTTTAACGTCCCAAAGTGACTCAGGCTATGAGAGACGCCGTAGTGGAGGGCTCCGGAAATTTCGACCACCTGGGGTTCTTCAACATGCACTGACATCGCACAGCACACGGGCCTCTAGAATTTCTCCTCCAAAGAAATTCAACCGCCGCGGCCGGGATCGAAACCGCGTCTATCGGGTCAGCAGCTGAGCACCATAACCACTGAGCCACCGCGGCGGCTCAGCTAGAAGGGAACTACTTCTGCCTGACCATGTGGAGCAGCCGGTTTTCCTTCACGACAACCTTTTATGTTCATCCCAGCAACGCGCTTTTGTGCTTGTGGCAAGCTAGCCTTGATCAATGCAGTGTACTAGCCATCTTCTCTGATATTTCCACTCTTCTAAGATTAATGCTCGAGACTTTGATGCTTTTTGTGCAGCCACACACACCTTTTGTTCTCATTTCATCACTGATAGTTGAACTGTGATGTTCTTGGGAGCTCAAATAAATGTTTTCTTGTGGTTAAATGCGTCTGTCCTTTATTATTCGATTCGATATTCGGAACCAAGTATTCGTATTTGATTCATATTCGAAAAATTTGATATTCGCACACCCTTAATCCTGCTGCATCATTCCTGCTCCAGGGCACCATGATGCCTTGCAGGAGTGTGGGGGGCAGTGGCAACGAGGACTCACCTCCTTGTGTGGGATGATGTGGGGCACCTTCTGCAGGAGGACCTGTGCCGCCTTCTTGCCTTTCTCCAGGTCACCCATGAAGGCGCTCACCTTGACATCCCTGCAGGGGGGGGACAATGTCCACTGCGTCACTTTATTTTAGTGCCAAAGCACTTCCAGGCACACTACTCAGGTTTAAGGGGGGAAGAGGGTCTTAAAAATAAATTTTTATTAATGAAGCCACAACTATGAAATCTTCAGGGAACATGCATTTTTGCGTGCTGATTCCAAATACGTAATTTAATGTTATGTGTACAGCAAGTCGTTGTGCACTTATGCAATATGTTAAATAACTTTTGGCGAGGGTTTAAAACAAATTCTACTGCAGGGAACTTGTTAGACTGCATGCCATTGGTTTCTCTTGACATCAAGCTATGCAACAAGGGTAAAGTTATCATCCTGCCTGTTATAGGAAGTGAGTTATAGGATTTTGAAATCATCAGTTTCTTCCTGTTCGTGAAGTGGCAAATTCAAAACCCTGTCACGGGACTTCTATGATAGGCAGGATAATAATTTTGCCCTTACTGCATAGTTTGATGCCAAGACAAACCAATGGCATGCGTCGTAGCAAGTTTCCTGCAGCAAAATTTATTGAAGGCTCTTGGCAAAAAGTTGCATAACTTATTATATATAATAAGTGTACAAGGACTTGTTTCACATAAAATTAAATTTCATATTTGGAATCAGCATGCAAAAATACATGTTTCTTGAATATTCCATTACTACGACTTCATAAACACAAATTTTTTTACTAAGACCAGCTTCCCCCCTTAAGCTGTGTAAGTCTGTGTGTGTGAAGCCTCTGAGTCACAAGTGTAACTGGCTCACTGGGTCAGTGGACACCTCAGTCGCCCTCTTGAGTAGGCTGTGGCATCCGCCTACAAACTGAGGCAGTTATGCACCTTTCTTTTAGACTGTTGATTTTGAGAGAAGAAAAGGCCCATAACTGGCTCCCTGCCTGACTCCCGGAGTCAGTGGACAACTCAACCATACTTTGAGGTATAACTGGCACCCTGGGCCAGTGGACACCTCAATCATGCTATGAGGTATGTGGGTAGCGATGATGCCCACCAGCGAAAAACTGTACTTTTGCACAATATTTCCTGCTTAGCAATGTTAAACTGCCAGCCGGGGTTTTTTTTTTTTCTTTTTTATTTAAAGGGGTACTGGGCAATAACTGAAGTTGGCCTGTATTATTAACAGACTACCACATTCTAACAACAGAGCCGCTACTGTCATTTCAAAATGGAGCTTTTAAAAGCTGGAGAAGCCCAACACATTCAATGCTGGCACTGCTGCCACTGGACACGTTCATTAGCAAACTGCAATGATTTGCAAATGCAAATGTCAAGACATTTTTCTGCCGCAGATCTCTGAGGCTAGTCCATACTGCAAATGACTTCCAAACAGTGATCACGGAGTCATTTTTTGTTAGTGACCCCACAAATTTGTATTCACAAACGGCAATAAAAATTTTCCATTTTAAAATCCCATTTCCCTCAGCAATAATGTATCTTCACATCCCAGCTTATACAACCGGGGAACCCACAGTTCAACAAACTGAGCCAAGGCCAGCGCTCGGCCGACTCACTTGATGAGCCAGTGGTCGGGTGGCGTGTAGCTCCGGCGGCAGTCACGCTTGTACAGCAGCATCAGCAATGCATGGCACGAGCCCAGAAGCTGGTTTGAGTTTGCCGTTTTCAAGTCTGCACAGGAGGACGGCGGGTGGGGAAGATGAGGGAAAGTATGAGTGCACGAATCTCAAGTCTTGGTTGCGAAACAAATATGAAAAATAGAAACTTGTAAACTGAACATAAAATATTCCAATAGTTTCAATATGCACACAGATCATTCAAAGTAAAGAAAGAGGTGTCCTTTCACAGAATGAAGCTATGAAAAGAAAGATCTTATTGCACAAAAAGTTTTACTCGCTATCAATAATGATTATTAACTTTTAGCCTTAAAGCCTATTGGGCAGTACAGTTTGTACAATTACATAACTGTGTTCATTGAAAAACGTTTTATATGATGGCTTGATCTAACGCTTATGTCCCAAGAAAATTTGCTCAGTGTTCTCATATAGGCTGCTCAATACGTTTTGCAAGCAGATGTACAGTACGGTCCATTGTTAAAGGGAACATGTGATCGTGTGTCCTCCATGCTTCACGAACCCCAGCCGCCTAGATGCGGCAAGAATAGATGGCATCAGGCGCATGGGCGGAATGACCAGCCGTCATGCTGACTGCGCATGCGTCTTGTGCTGATAATTCCCACAAGTTCTCAGCGGCAGCATTCTGCGAAGCACGGAGTCCACGCGATTACATGTTCCCTTCAACAGTGGACCATACTGTACTCTTCTACTCACCAATGTTGCCAACGAAATGGCAGAGTGACCTCAGAGGTTGCTATCTGAGGGGCATGGCGCAACCAAGTGAAAGCTAGCACTCAATGGAAGCTAGAACAGAAAAAGCCGCTCTCACCGATGAGGCCATTCCAGATGAGGCGGAAGACGAAGGTGTTGAGGAATGCCGAGATGGCCACCAGGTCATCCAATGTGAAAGGGCGCTGCTGCTCGTACAGTTCCAAGTCATCCAGGATGCTGCACAGCAGACCGAAAGCACTTGCTTTTTTTTGATCCCCTTCCACAGACCACGTGTGTAAGGCTGGTACTGAGAGCAATGCTCAAAGGCCGTTTCACTGTACCAAGATGCTGCAAGCAGGTCAACTGGTTACAAACAGGACACAAATTACACGCAGCATCTGCTGCAAAGTCTGGATCAAATTCTGCATTATTGCTTTGATACTGATAATGTTCAAACAGTTGCACAACCCTACAACTCACAACTGGTGATAACATTGTGAAAGTACCAGCAGAGGCCTGCCCTGAACGGCAGACGCAGGTCTTGAAATGGTAAAAATGTGAAAATTTCGCTTTAAAAAAAATACCATAGAGTAAAAGCTCGTTAATACGAACTTCACGGGACCGGGAAAAAAGTTCGAATTATCCGATGTTCGAATTATTGAATGGCAGCGGAAAAACTGACAAGAACCATTTGCATTACGGTATATGGACTGTATTTACTCCCGTAACGAACCTACTTGCATAATGAACCTACCCACCCCCGATTTTCGCCTAAAAATTTGAAGAAAAAAAAAAGCGTCAGTCGTTAACGCTTCCCTCCGTTTCGCATCGTCACGGTCCACAACGCATTTCTTGGTGGCGTTCCAAGATGCTGCGCAGTGATACAGTGATAACATCATCGTGCATTTACTTTTGACGTTAGCTCTATAGCTTCCCCCCTTGCTATGAAGAGCAAGGGGGGAAGCAAACTTGGCAGAGTGCCAGCGCTTGTCCGGTTGCGCAAGCCTCGTTTTCAGCATAGGTTCGCCTTATCGTGCCATGGGCGATTGGGGCGGACGCCGTCTACTGCCACTCAATCATTGAAACGCGCGCGATAGCAGCAAGCGCCTTTTGCAGCGAACGATATGCGTGCTTCCGTTGGCGACTGATAGGTGGAAGGATGGACGACACTCGCAAAGAAAAAAAAAAGTTTTTGGCACGTAATTTGTAGCGCCCGCACAAAGTCATATGGGCGTTGGCTGGGACCGCGCTCACAGTACTTATCCCTACGCGGAAAAGAGGGTAGGCAGCCGCCACCGTGGCTGCGAACCCCTACCCTTTGGCACCGCCAGCCGCCGCGCCGGTGATGGCGCCATTTAGGCTTTACCCACTCTTACGCGGTTTTATCTGGTTCCATCTTCTGCCCCCATTTACGACGTGCGCAGCCTCTAACCATGCGGAAGGGCTTTTTTTTTTTTTGCCCCGTGCTGTGTGCCAAGCTGCCCAGACGAGGCGCGCGGCACGATTGTCCGTAGCGAACCGACTCGCTTTCGAATTAACGGGCTTTTTTATACACCTATCTCTATGGAGGTTGGCCGGACCAAGTAGTGTAGTTCGAATTATCGAGGTTCGAATTAACAAGCTTTCACTGTATTTGGAATCAATATAGTACTCTAAAGTACCTACCTACAAAGTTTCAGGGTCTCAGTCAACCTCAAACTACTAAAAAATCGATATATTTGACACCTCCGAAATACCGTAATGGCGAGTTTACAGAAAGATGCGGCAGCACTTCGCGTCTTTCGCTTCCGATGGCTGCATCTTCCCCGATGGCCGTCATCTTGGTGTTCAAAAGCTGGCACCCTTCACTATTGTGAAATCCTCTTGGAATGTTTGCATTTCGCTCTTTTCTGAGGCCTCTACAACTACCCCTGAACAACTGGTGCACACAATCCAAATGCCATCTCCTCAACTTCGCATTTTTTGCCAAGATGACTAGCCTTACGGAAGTTTTCACTAATTTTTATGGTGCAATTTAAATTAATCTTAGACTGTTGAATTCAGAAAGAACTGAATGATGGAGCTATGCTATATTTTTATGGCCGAGTTGAATATACTGAATTTTCTTGAAAATGATGTCACCTAAATCTCAATATCAATACAAACAGCATAGCTCTGCATGGCAGATCTTTGGCTACAGCTCCATTTCATTTGGAACGAAAAAATATTGACAGAAAGTGTCTTAACGACCCGTAAGCAGTTACCTAATTAGGCTTTAGTAATGTTCTCACAATATGAGAACTGACTGAGATATACCAAAACTAATCAGATTTCTGAAAACAGGAGGCAGAAATCCATATACTCACCTAATTTCATTATGATATCTCTAATAATGAAAATTTAGATTTTTAAGACCCCCGTCTCCCCTTAAAGATTTTGCACCGATAAACTTTACGGCAGCACGTGATAACAGATCTAAATGGACCTTCACAGATTGCCCAAACTTAGCTTACCAGCTTAAAAAATGAACTGCAACATTACACTCCACGCCAGTGAATGCATACAGGTGTAATGCAATGTTCATCACGACGCAAAATGGCGGTTAGGCCTAACCGTGGGGTGTTGACGGTGCTCAAGAGGAGGCACAGGATGGCAATGATGATTACATTATTGTTAAATACAAATTTACTGTATCCAAACCTTGCTTTGGCCAGTGGACCATACTCCCACTGTATGCTTTTGAAAGCAAAATGTACAAATAAACGTAAATATGCAATGATAGGGTGCAAATAGGATGCATTAAGAGGTCGTCTATAGAGAAGATAGACGAATGCTGATCGCCGCCATTTTGGGTCGGTCAATCTTAAACACGCTATTCCTTACTTTTGCCTTTACTGGCACCTCCGTGCAGCAGGGAGTTATAAAACCGAGCTAGAGAGTCGCACCGACATAAGGGGGGGGGGCCTCACGTGACCAGGTGTGTGGTGCAGTCGCAGAAGAGCACGAGGAGGCGGAACTCGGGCCCACTGGGCTTGGTGGTGAGGGCGAGCAGGTCGAGGAAGGCCCGCACCCCACTGGCAGGGCCCAGGCTGCGGACGAGGCGCCACAGCTGGCACAGCACCCACTCGTGGTGGCACAGACCTGGATGCACAATAATGCACTTGTTCTCGCCTTCGCAGCCGCTTTGCACACGGGCACCTCCAGTTGGGGAAGCCAGTGGTGACATACCAGAAAGATACCCCCCCTCCTGATATGCCCCATCTTTCGGGTGCATCAGTTGTATCAGTGCCATCCCGTACCGGTGAGGATGTCCAGGCGAAGTTGGGCCAGTCCGGCGAGCGCGGTCTCGAACAGGGCGCACGTCAGGGCCACTGCTGTGATCTCGGGGCTGCCCAGTCGCCGGTACTGCACGCTGCTCGTCCGACCTGACGATGCTCGCTCCAAGGCCTTCTTCAATAGGCCTGCAAGCCAGGTGGCCAGGGACAGGGCCATGTGTCACACAAATGGGGCTTTTCAAACCATGGCGCACAACCCCAAACCCAGGCCAGATTAAGAGCAAATGTACTAGCAGGAAAACAAAGGAGGAAGCGAGAGAGACTCAGTGGGAGGGTGAGATCAGGAACCTTGCGAGGATAGAGTGAGTGGCCATAGCAGGCCCAGGGCAGGGTTAGACATAGCTGGGAGAGTCCTTTGTTCTCCAGTGGATATAGACTGATGATGGTTGTGATGATGATAAGACTAGTAGCGCACGTAAGCATGAAACGCTCTGGAGAATAGAGATGGCAAGGACTGGTGCCACTTTGGACAGTGGCTATAAATCCCAGTACTACGTAAATCTTTTCTTATCACTATGCCACTTCTTTGTTGCTGGCTGACCTGCTCTCTTATTATACATCACTGACCCTGTGATCTTACCTCGTTCGTACTTTTTGGGTACCATGCGCCCCTTCATTTTTTTCAGACCTCTGTTATTCCCTTACGTATTTGCGGACTAAGGGCATAATGATGTATTAGAGTTTGCAGCCTCATTCACCTGCCTGTGACTGTTCTCCGCAAGCAGATTAAATGCAAGTGATGATCACATGAGACAGAAAGCCTTGCAAATTCTAGCGAAGTGTCTTGCGCTCACAGAAAGTTGAGAAAAAGAAAATGCAGGAGACAGCAACAAACAATTGCTTCACGTGTTAAGATTGCAATAAATATGCAATCAATAAATAGTAACAGCATCGCTTTACCGTGTGTTAATCACGTTCCCTTGACAGCACTTTTTTTTTTTGACATTTCATTGGTCTAAAATTCCACCTCATATTATATGCAAGTTACAATACTCCCGGTTTTATGGCGCTCTCAGCAGAGCTCCCAAATCTCTGTGGTTCAGCAGTCCAACATGGAAGGCTTCTGATATCTCTGAAGCCACCAGTTCAAGAGGGCCACCTAGATCACTCTTCACTGTTGTAATGATGGACAATGTAGTTTCAACAGACTTGATCCCAATTTCGTAGAACTTCACTCCAAGGAAACTGCAAGGCACAGCCTTTATGCATTTTGGACCTAAAACTCAGTACACCCCTGTAAAATTTAATTGGTTTGATGATTTAATGAATATTTATGTGCCAAAGCAACAGTGTGGTCTACATGAGGGACGGTGGTCTATATGAGGGATGCTGCAGTGGGGTTAAAATTAATGGGGTCAAAATCAGTGGAGTCAAAATCGTGATCTCATGATCTTAGCCACCACAAGGCAAGTAAGTGCCAGCAGGAGCAACTCACTCGAGGCACTCGCACTGGCAGGGGAGCTGGGGACATTGGCAGCCATGTCGGGCTGTGTGCCTTGTGCCGTAGGGGACGCCACCGTTGTGGCCCCCTCGCTCTGCTCCAGCATCTCGGCCAGTGGGCTGAAGAGAACCTTGACCAGGGGCCCACTCCAGAGCAGCTGCAGCTGCAGCTTCACGTAGGAGAGGGACTCGTGAAGGCTGCGGAGGAGAAGGACGCACAGTACCTCGAGCAGGTGCTTCGTTTCTCGTGGGGAGACAGCATTCAACGAGTGGTGCAAGGCCGCCTTATGCAGTCACCAGAAACAATAATGCCCAGAAGTGCGGGTAAAAAGCCAACGAAGGGCTCAAGGAAGCCATATGCCCCGCTTACAATACGAAAGCATCATGTGCTACGTTAGGTGGCAAGTCACCCTGAAAAGCTCAATCACATTTACTGAAAAGAGAACGCGTTGCAACTGCAAGCATTGTAGCAACTGCAAGCATTGTAGCAACTGCAAGAGCACAGATATCGAGTATATTTTGCAGCTAACTCAACACCAAGAAAGTTCACCTTCTGAGAGATCTGCACGCTCTGTACACTATCAATTCTGATCGTACACAACCAGACATCCATGCGATGCTAAGAGAGCCAAGAGGTTGACATCCCGCACCTGACGAATTCCACTGGTCCTTTTGAAGCGAGGCATGCAGTAAAAAGTACAGTAGACTCGCAATAATCCAAACTCGGATAATCTGAGCTTTCAGTTAATTCAGACAAATTTTCAAAATTATGGTTGGCTGGCTATATTTTCAATGCATTTAACAGTCGCTTAATTTGTACCACAGATTCTTTTAAATCACTTAATTTTAACTTTTTGGCTTGCTCCAATGCACATGCAGCACAAAAAAGCGGTGGCTGAGGACGGCCCTGTGAGCTCAAAATTTAGCATTTCCAAACAGTTAACTCAGACACGGTCCGAAGAGGTGCTATGTCGCCGCTCAGTTTCTTTTTTTTTTGAAGCTTCACTACCAGCCCATGACAATATCACTCGATCATCGTCCACTAGCCGACGTGTGGCTAGTGGCCGCACATCAGCAAGCCAAGGCTATCTATGCACCAGTTCAGACACTGATTGACGCGTCATTGATCTTTTTTACTTTTTAGGTCTCTCTTTTGAGGTGGTTCAGGAATGATTACAGTGGAACCTCGATTATACGTCCCCCGGTCATGCGACGACCCGCATTTTACGACGAATTTGTGCGGTCCCGGCAAAACCCCCATAGAGACAATGCATTAAAAACCTCGGTTATACGACGCAAATTTTAGAAGGACCCCGCTTCGTACGACGGCTGGCTCGTACCGTACGGTCCGTCAAAAAAGGTCGTCAGCAAACGCAGGCCGGGATGTACCGTATGTTCGCGATTCTAAGCACCCCCCCCCCCCCCCCCCCCCTATTTTCGGAAAAAAATTTCCGAAAAAAAACTTTGCATGCGAATCTAAGCACCCCCTTTTTTGCGCGGAAGAGAGCCTTGCCGAGGCCGCCAAGTGCACTTGCTCTCTTTTTCGTCGAGCCTGTGCAGTCGGAGTCCCGAGGATGCGCGGCCTGCGCGTTGTTGTTGTTGCGACTGAGAGAAGGATGAAAAGGAAAGTGCACGGGCCTGCCGACTGGCTCCAGCCGAGCCACCACCGCTGCCAAGTGCAGATACAGGAGAGTTAAAAGATCAGAGGAAAGATAAAGAGAAAAGATAAGACGCGCGTTGCAGGACGCTGCTGAAAAAACAGATAAGCGGGCGAGGCCGCGCTCGCCGAAGCGAGGACAGCGCCGTCCACGGCGCTTTTTGTGTTGCTGCTTTCCGACACTGGCGGCACAGAACTGTCTGCAGCTATTTTTCTTTTGAATGTTTCCTAAATAAAATGTTTTTTCTCGCGCCCGTTTCATCGAGATTTCGCCGCGAAAAGAGGGGCCCAGGGAAGGGGGGGGGGGGGGGGGGGGGGGGTTGATTTTCGATTATACGACACCCGGATTATACGACGGTTTCGAGTGGTCCCCTGAACGTCGTATAATCGAGGTTCCACTGTATTTTGCTGACGGCCGCACTGTCAGTAAAACGCTGTAAAATTGCACTTACTGTCACCACCACAGCTCCTCTCAGTCAGATACTTCAAATGCTACTGAAACTGATCATAGTTAGAACACAGCTTCCGGATTGGGCAACACCATTGCAGCTCCGCAAAAAAGCACGCATCATTATTCCGATGCTTCCAAAATCGTTGACATACAGAATAATTTGGGCTGGCTATTCAGGAAGTTCCGGCAGCCACTCATGAAGCTCTGGCAAAACTGGACTCCACCTGGCCAATCGAGAGATGCAGCTCCAGCCAGAGATCTTGGCTGCACAACAAAAAAGCACCTCCAGATTGCCTTAATTTTCTGCAACGTGAAGAACCCTGCACACACTGTGTAAGGTTGTGGAAAGGAATCTGCACTGCAAATAAGGGACACCGGTGTAATGAAGTTGATGATGATAATAAAAAAAAGAAAGGAAATAAAAGAGAGGGCAGGGGCGCACCCGTGGTCGATGCTCTGGGCGAACCATCCCAGGATGGGGTGCCAGTGGGTGAGGTTGGAGCGCTTGTTTACCACGTACTTCTGGCAACTCTCCAGCAGCTTGGTGGCCACGTGCTGGTAGTACCATGGAACAGACGCAACACTACAGATTAAGGAATAAGCCCCGGAAAGAGAAAAATAACAACAGCACTGCACAGGCAGCTAAGATTAACTTGCATCTACATCACCTGTGGCTGCCTGCACATATGCATTTTTCATCTCTTAGTAGCAAAAAAAAAAAAAAAATACTGCACAACCACAACCCACAGCCAGTCATGCCAGACAGCTAAAACTAACATTCCCATCCTTCAAAGAGGTGAGTGATGCCACCAAGCTTCAATAACATTAAAAATGGAAAGCAGCTGATCTATCTCTTCCGTACCTTCTAAAGATGGCTTAATTATTTAAGATTTACAGGTCCTCTGGGAGTTGCACCTAGAAAGGAAACTGTTGGATATGAAATGCTGCAACTGCAAGGCAATGGCACGCACAAGTTCTCTCAGCTCCTGTTTCAGTGTTAGTGTTGAATGTAGGGTAGTGAATATTTAGATGTTTCGAGTGCTGAAGCAAAGTATCATCCAATTTTTGTTTTGAAGCAAAGACCAATTTTTCAATCCAAGCTTCCAACCAAAGAGCAACAATTAGAGACGTCTAACATTTTCACATCATTTCGAAGTTCGAGACTGCAAAAAAGTATGTTTTTAAATAGGGCAATGGAAGAAACTCAGTCACCAAGCACAATCACCAACCGACTTCAAGACAAAAAATCACTTTCAGCTCTCCCCGAGTGTCACAGCTAACCACTTCCAATAGTAGTAACCTGACCTAAATGTTAGAACAGTTAAAAAGGTAAGGGAGACTTTTTGAAACCTCCACGCAACAGTCAATTATGTCCTCTGGTTCCTTCCACGCATTACAGACTACATGCACACACAAAAATAAAACAGCAGGAGGCAAAACGTACCACAAAGTCGAGCAGCCTTGAACTCAGGTTCTAAAAGAAAGAGGAAGAGAAACAGCAAGAAAGAATTTTGTTAGGTTCGAGTGTTCATGGTTGCTTGTGAAGCAAGGTTTGTTTTCCTTATGAAATTTTCACAGCTACAAAATAAAGAAATGGAATGAAATTCATAATAGGGCACATTAGCACATCATCTACCTTGAAGGTTTACGGGTGGAAATGAAGAGATCAAATGTTTCCCCGAGCTTTACACTCTCATTTCAGGTAATCAGAAAAAAATGAATCATTTTACAGGTTTATACTCTGTATATACTGGGAAATGATTGCATGAAACTTAAGCCATACAGCATTTCTTTTAACGTATTTAACTTTCTGTTATCACTTTTTAAAAGTGAGTATCTAACACAGATCTATTCAGTGCTGAGCCACATGAACTCACTGCAGAAAGTAACAAGAAAAAAAAAAGAAAACACAAGAAAGACTACGCACTCGGAAGTTTCAAAGTAAGACATTTTAGTACCTGAGCACTAGTGCCCCTACTACAGCTTATACACAACAGTTAAAATTGACACAAGACTTCAGAAGCTTGGGCAAAGAAAAATTATACCGCCAGTGCTCATTACAATAAAACCCTGTTTGTGTCTTTTCATTTTTTGTGCCTGAATGGATTTCCTCCAATAGACAGAGGAAAATCTTTCCTAGCTTTATGGAATTTTGGAATCAATGAAATAAGCCATGACCCTCACACATCTCTGGCAGACTAAAGTCAATCTGTGAACCTTGGAGCAGTGTTTGTGACTCAAAAATTAGCACTGCAATCATTGTTTTTTTTTCACGCAAGCTGATGTCATGTGATGGCATACGTTCCCTTTTGACCCCTACATCCTCTACAAATAGAGAGTAAGCCTTAAGACGGCTACAAATGCTCGCACGGAAAAATGCAGCTTAGACTGCATTTAAACAAAACATTATTCTGCAACACAGCTTTCCTGGGGAAGAACAAAAAAAAAAAAATGACAAGAAGGGTGCACACCATAACCAATTTTAAGCCACACCAACTGAAAGGCCAATGTAGTACCACCCCACCTTCTCAAAGAGTGCCACATTAAAAAAAGTCTGCAAGGGATTGACCTTGTTGTTCCCTGCCTCGTTCCTCGATTTCTGCCTCTCTGGAGGAAGACGCAGAGCCAAGTTGCTCAAGCAAGTGGACATGACACCCTCAGCATCCATCTCTGTGTTGTGGGAAACAAAAATCTGTCCAACGACCGCTCTCGGTTGGGGCCCCGAAAAGGATGTATACTACCTCGATGTTGAGGTAGGCGAGGTGCACCAGGTTCGCCAGCAGGCAGAGGGCGTAGTTCCCCTCGAGGGCGTTGAAGAGGATGCGCATGTTCTGCTCCACCACCAGGATGTCCAGGCTCCGGCGGAACAGGCCGTGGGAGTTGAGCAGTGTCACCGCCTGCATCCACACGTTGCACAGCCGAAGCGGTGCGGACTTTACACCCAACAAATGCAGTGCCACCTGCTTGCTCATATACATAGCGCTGCGAAAATATCTGCCCCACAGGACATCACGCAAAATACAGTGGTCTGGGTCCACACTCCGATTAAAATTCACGCTTACATGTCTATGCCCACACTACGCCAACACTATCTTCACGCTATGTTGATATACTACGTCGGCACTGAGTCAACACTATGTTCACATCTGCCAGCCTATTGCCCTGACTGAGCCCTGCTGCCAAGTTACAATGGAACAGCAAAACAACAGTGGCCAAGGCATCAAAGACTGCCCCTACTCCCACTTACCTCGGGGGCAATGTTCAGGAGGTGGTGTATGAGTGCGGGAACCGAGAGGATGTGCAAGAGGAACAGATTCATCAGGTCCTCCGAGAACTGCCCCGCCACCAGAGGCCTGAAAGCAGAGAAAGAAAGACAGCCTATGTCACTCACTACTATTTCGTTAGGCATCCCCTATGCACCCTGGTTTCAATGACTGTTCGCTTCCGTCATGTATGCCGTAACAAGCACCTCTTTCCATTGCCTTGTCTGCTGAACAGTTTATCGAGAGCCTCAAATCTGGCAGTCTTGATGCTGTAGGTAACATAAGCGGGTTCTCGCACAGCGTCCGTCCTCACCGTTCAACCACATTCCAACATGGTACTCACGGCAATACAAGACGCACCACGTCCCCCACTATGGACGAGGGTGGCACTGGTGAACACTCTCAAGGTGCGCTTGCACTGCACATAGATACCCATGAAAGCAGCAGATTGGACAGCTGTTGCTGTAACTCAGTTGGTAGAGCCCCGAACGTGAAATTCGGAGGTTGTGGGTTCGGATCCCACCGGCGCCATGTGGTTGTTTTTCTTCTCCTTTTCTTAATCTCCCATAGATAAAAAGTACAAAAATTAAAAAGAAAGACATCCCCTATGCTGCTTAGTTTTGATGAATGTTGCCTTTCATCATTTACTATTTCGTTATGTAATTAAGGTGCCGCAGTGAAAAACGAGCTAGCACATTGTCTTTTTTGGTGGGAGACAACACCTGGTCAGCACACGCCGCCACCGCTGCACCTGCACGTAGTGCTGGTATGATCTTCTGCGAAAGGCTGTCATCAGCTGGTGCTCAGCTGATGACAGCCACATTTGAGGGCACAGAATTTGCATCTGGCTGATATATGTCCGTTAATTATATGCGGCCTTTCATCGCTTGACATGCTAGGCCTGAACGCATGGTGCCAACTGCCCCGCTCATCCCGATGGGCTGTGATACCACAAAGATGGTGCACTGTGAAAGTCTGCCTTGCAATTGCCATCAAATATTATGACGTCCATTTCCCGTGAATATCTAGATGCAACAAACGAACAGTGTGTGATAGTCATGCTTGTTATGATAGGGCTCAATTGTAAATGTGTACATCCAAACACGTGCACGCCGTGCAACGAAAGGTGACAGAACTACGAAACCGAATAGGTTAACGCTTGTCAAATGCCAGGAGCTGTTTGCGGCGGCAGCAAGCCTCCCACTTTGCCATCAAGTCAAGAGTTTCCCCATGCACAACAATTCACAGCAGAGATCTATTTTCAGTTGAAGAGGTAGGACCTTGTGTGTGCTGTGCTCGAACAAAATAAAAGAAAACAAGCAGGATGCAGTAGTATGCACCACTTTTAAGAAAACAAGTGAAACTTGACATTAATTAGAATAAATATGTGCGTCCAGTGAACACACTCATTATGTACTACACCTGCACATCCTGGAGAAAATCTTTCCCAGCCCAACTGGTTTATGGAACAATTCCCAGTAGGTTCCAGTTGGAACCAACTGGTACCCATTTGGTTCCAACTGGAACCAACTGTAAATTGTTCCATAAACCATTTGGGCTGGGAAAGATTTTCACCAGGAAGTCAAACCAGCATAATCTTTTGCACTTTCAGCAAAAGAATTTGCAATTTCTACCACTGCTAAATACTTCGTGAAGGGGGAGCATAACAACGGCCTTGCCATTAACACGTCCTTGACATGTGGGAACGGCAGTAAGACAAGAAAAAAGAACTCGTTTGCTAGACTCCACACAAAGCTGGAACATACACAGGAGTACAATTATTTTGTAGCAGAAAACTATCGTGGCACGTGAGAGTGAATTCCACTTACAACACTACAATGTGGCCCACGACACCACAGCCCACAAGCATGCATCGCAGAGCCCGGTGCTCTGCCAACCAGGCTTTATAGTGAATGTGACGACAAGGGGACCATTTCCTGGGAGACACTAGAGAACAGAGGCAGCTGTCCAGTAAAAAAAAGCTGACAGCATGGGCAGAAACGTAGAGGCTGGCAAAAGGGGCTTAACTTATTATAGGACAACGCTTGAGCAGGGCATGTAGTGCGGAGGCAAGATAACCGCTGGTCCTTAAGGTTTACGGAGTGGATTCCAAGAGAAGGTTGGTTGGTTTATGGGGTTCAACGTCCCAAAGCGACTCATGAGAGATGCTGTAGTGGAGGGCTCCGGAAATTTCGACCACCTGGGGTTCTTTACCGTGCACTGACATCGCACAGTACACGGGCCTCTAGAATTTCTCCTCCAAAGAAATTCTAGCCGCCGTGGCCGGGGTCGAACCCGCGTATTTCGTGTCAACAGCCGAGCACCGTAACCACTGAGCCACCGCGGCGGCTCCAAGAGAAGGCAAGTGCAGCAGAGAGCAGCAGAAAGTTAGGTGGGTGGATGAGATTAAGAAGTTTCTGGGGGTAGGGTGGCCGCAACTGGCAAAGGACAGGGTTGATTGGAGAGATATGGGAGAGGCATTTGCAGTGGGTGCAGTCAGGATGATGATGTTCCCTTACCAGTACACACATGGGGACACTCATATGACACACCTGAGTGCCAGGTTGATGGTGGCCATGAGGGGGGCCCTCTTGAGGGTGGGCTTGGCCCTGGCCAGGCCCCTAAGCAGCAGGGCCTGCAGGGCCCCGTACAGACCACCCTTGCCCACCAGGTGGGCCCCGACACTGGCACACAGCTGGCTCAGCACGGGCCGCAGGGGCTCACCTGTACACGGCACAGCAGCAGCCTCTTGAGGCACAGCTGCACAGAACTACAGGGTTAAGACGTCTATCGACATGGCTCAAATTCAGAGCACACCTGCAGGTGCGCGCTGCAAGTGATAAACTGCGCGTATAACTTTGAAACAGTTAACCAATTGGGCTCTGCAGAATCCCCGAGTACTTTTTTCCCACTTTGACTAATCATACTGTGTTTGCTTAAGGTAGTAGACTCTAAATGCACGTCCAGTCGTTATTAACTGATTTCAGGCCATTTTATGGGGGGGCTATGCATCCACGTGCTGTGGATGCCACATCAGGCAAGAAGGGACAAAGGCCAGCACATGCAGGGTTCCCCATCACCCTCTGAAAGCCAATGGCATTCCTTGAGGCTAAGAAGGATGAGAACCCGCGACTTCGAACATGCATCGATTTGGTCACATATGTGCAGCAGGAGGCCAGACTGTGAGGACATCACCGCATTACATCATGATGAAACAGTTGGCAGGATGTGTGCGGTACTTTGGAAATAGGTGACCCAAATTTCACGCACGCCAATTATCTCGCTGATACAGGCACAACAGTAGAGAGCCGTAAGTAGCTACTTATAGTTCAAGAAGCAAATCATGATACTAGAGGTCTACGCCAATCACATTACGACCATCTTGAATAGCATCTGGAGTCTGTTACACAATGCTGAAACAACAGCCACGAAACAAGCGCTAGTGCGCACAAGTATTTCCTAGAACAAAAAGCATTTTTTTTTCCTGCTCACTGAGAGGTATAGCTACAACCAGCCACGACTAATACCGTATTTTCCGGTGTATAAGACGCACCCTTGTATAAGACGCATCTGCCATATATGCAAGCTGTCACTGAAAAAGTTCGTATATAAGACGCACCCCAGTTTACCCAGCTAGGCTAGTGAGGCTTAATTAAACACGCTTGCGCGACTATCGCGAAATGCACCGTACCTGTGAGCAATTCTTAAGCAACGCTAAGTGATCGAAAAAGGCAACACTCACGCCATACCCGTCCATGTTTTAGCAAAAAAAAGAAAGAAAAAAGATACAGCTCCCCATATGTCCATAACATTTTATTTCAACTTGAAACCTTCGAAGTCTTCATCTTCAGATGCGCTATCAAAAGGTTCACCCATTTCTGGAAGCAACTCGGCTGAAACATGCACTACGTACACGGAGCAAAAAAAGTTGCAAAGGGTGACTAAAAAAGAACGCCGGCTTGTCTTGACAATGGCGAGAAGCGTGATTGTCACCATCTTTTGGCGCTTCTCATTACTTTTGCTTGGGGCCTCCGAAACAGCCGCGCGTTTGTGATCCCGGAAGTCGTCATCCCCGCCGTTTCATGATAAAGATCACCTAGAATGTCGCGCACCGCGGTCCTGGTATTGAAGTATTAACCGTGTTACAACCGCGTTATTGGTAGTGATATTTTTAGGTGAAAAAAGCTTTAGCATGAACCGGAGTAATCGATGAACTCGCAAAAGAAAGATGAAAAATTCGCATATAGGACGCACCAGCAAGATTTTCGAAAAAAAGCCGCGTCTTATACACCGGAAAATACGGTAGCTGTGGAGGTCACTGCGATTACAGAGTTCCCTGTGAGCATCCCTCTCCAGCATTCCTCCTTTGCAGTTTCCACTGTATCCCTAAAAACAATATTGCCCCAGTGGCTGATTGTCCAGTATCCAAGGACATGCTAACTCTTTTAGGAATGAAACACCACAAATTAGCAAAGAAAAAAAAAGAAAAGAAATGGCAGGCCTAATGTCAGTCGTATTGCACATACAGTCAAACCTCGTTACAACGAACATGCATATTACGAATTAATGGCTATATCGAACTGTCCCTAAATATTTTCAACAAACACGTTTTTCTTACTTTATATACTGGAACACAGTTTGCCGTAAAACAGATATATCGAACTACCGAGCGCCAATCTGTGCCCAGTTGGATGATAGGCTTTGCCTCACTACAGAGGTGACTAGTGGCAGAGTGGCAAGCGTTTGCGCCATGGCTCACGCTTTACTTCGTCTTGCCACAGAAGATATAGCAGCGAGAAAAGCTGGTAGCCAGGCAGCTGCCACCCATTTGCACCTCTTGCATCCATTGTAGTGCCCCAGAACCAGCGACACAGTCAGTTGCTGCAGCTTTCCACCAGCCATACTCTGCTCACATCGACTATCACGGACAGAGGTGTTGAAAATGATAGCTTACATCCTGGCATTCGACTTTTTGCGTGACACCACTGCAGTGCAAGGAAGCCATCTTGGCAGATGTTTGATCTGCCACCGCGTGCTGCAGAGCTCTGCAGCAAAGTCAACTTGACTAGTGTTTGCCACTCGTTTTTTTGAGGCCTCCGCAATCACCGTGAGCGGCTTCAAAATAGTGCTAAAACTACAGAAAAGGTCTCTCCTAGTTGACGTTCTTTCGTTGACTAAATTTAGCTTCTCCATTACAAGTTTTTTGGCGACATTTTATAGTACGAATTTTGCTATATGGACTTCAGCAAGAGATGTTGTCGGGCTAGTTGGCTTGATACTTATAATGCCATGAAAGGTTATGCGCAGAAAAAGACGACACGAAGACAGAAAATACGACAGTATGAGTGCAATCCTGTTGTGTTGCCCGTCCTGTCATGTCTTCTGTCTTCGTGTCATCTTTTTTTCCGTATAACCTTTCATTGCTATAAAGAGACATTTTACAATTTTTTACCACTTCGCTGTAACAGGGTTTCGCTGTACTGCACTGGGCCTGTCCGTGAACATTCAACGATTTAGCTCGGAAGCCTAAAAAATTAAGAAACTGCAGGTCTTTCAAGGCTCCCACAAACAGGCACACCAGGTTGGGCCAAGCTGACATAAGATCTTGCAATGCACCAGCAAACCAGGGGGGGGGGGGGCACACACACAGAGACAAGCACTCACACGTCTTGTCCTTGAGCACCTTCCAGGAAGAGGTGCTGGTGAAGGTGACCAGCACGTGCAGGTGCAGCATCAGGGACTTGGCATCCTGGGGGCACTCCGGCTGTGGCACAAGACAACACCAGCAATCAGCACACAGAACAAACTTCTCACTAAAGGGGAGGCACCACAATGATCATGACGATCACTTGAGCAGTGCCAAACTAGTGGAAAACTGAACAGCAAACGGTTAGGTAGTTTCGGATTGGGTCGCGTGCGCGCAGTGTTAATCAGGAAAAGTGAGCGAGTGAGCCAGGTAAATGGTGCAGAGTTGGTGCCCTTGCCACTGTCACCTTTCGCAACTGCACAAGGCGATGTAGCTGTGCAATCTACCCAAGCCTGCCTTGCGTACAGCTACGTACACGCGGGTGGTCTGGCACAGCAGAGAGAGCAAAAACATGTGGGTAAAAGTTCTTTTTAAAAAATCTGTTAGCTGAATTATGCCAGTCGTTGAATGATGTCACTGCCATCTGTTCTGTTGTTCCGTGTCTTCAGCCTGCCATTATTATTGAATAGTTCAATTGAATTATTGAACAATATTATTGAATAGTTCAATAATTTGTCGCCTTTTCCACAACATAAGCAAAAGCGAACATCACATTACAGTTTACACCAGATATACTGAACTCTCAAAGGGGATCACAAAACAGCTCGATATATGGTTAATCCGCTATAAAAAAACATGGCAACAGATAAGCTCATCTGTAACCCAGAAGCGTGAATACAGTGCACCCACGCTAGCGGCGCACTTCCTGAAGCGACATGCTGTTCTGCAGCACACAGTACCACATCGCTCGCTGGTATCGCTAGGCCTAACTCATTTCACATCAAAGCCGCAGCAGACAGTTCTTTGGAAGAAGCCACCACTGATCATAAGAGGTCTAATCCTGTGACCGGTGCACTATAAATGCAATAATACAGATCTAAATTAAAATTAGGGTACAGTTGATTTCTGCAGCGCCTTCAGCAGCGAAGCAAGCCGTGTGAGAGCCACCGCCAACATTCGGTCAGCTAGGCTGGCTTCACCGCATGACAGCCGGTGCACCAAACGCCAACTTCCCAGCATGACAGCAGTGTCGTGCTAAAAAGAACCATGCCAGAATGAAGGCTGCCCTGAAGCACGCTCCACGTTCACCTCGTCACATGCAGTTCGATATTGTTACGGGACGGCGGGCCCGCGCAGAGAAAGGCACAGAGACTCAGACACAGGAGACTCAGACATAACCGGCCGCGGCGATTCACCTTTGTTCTCCACCTAACGCGCTAGCGCCGCGCGCTCTCCTCTTGCGCTCGCCCCGCGCCTCTTCTTTATTTGTATACCGCAGCGCGCTCTTGGTTGTGAAGGTCGTATGCCGTTACAATATATCGAATGTTGCGCTGATCAGGAGTCTGCAAAATGTGAACACTGCTACTTTTTTGCATGGGATTTTCAAAGGGATATTTTGACAGTTCAATATAAGCAACAATTTGATATATCCGGGATCGACTGCATAACTGTGGTCTCACCACATTAAGGTAAATATGGCATCATTAAAAACAACATAATTACTACTGACTGCCATTAGTTTCAGTGCACAGCGCTTAAAAGTATTACCGCGATGAGAAACATGAGTTACTCCACTCACACGGATGTCCTTGAGGCAACTGCAGCAGTTTCCCAGGATTCCCTTGAGTTGCTGGATCCAGAGAACTGTGTGTTCTTTGTTCAGAGCCACAGAAACATAGCTCTCCTAGTAGTGTAAGGGATGGTAATGAAAAAAGAAATTGAATAAGACAGGGCTCATCCATATCAGAGAAGAATTAGGCACAATGCAAACTTGAAACATACATTTCAGAAAGCGGTGACCCATTCACTGCTCATCCACAAGTGCACAGAAGCGCACAAAATTCTTATTAAAAATGACTGCCTCAACACGACCGAAACTTTGGTTTTGGTAATGCAATCTTGAATATCCGATCGTGAGTGCTGCATCATTCTGGCATGCAACCAGCATCAGAAGAGTAGGAGTCCCTCCTTCACCCCATCCTTTTGGGACCGGCATGCAAGTCTTTGATATCAGTTTGTTTATCTCGTGACACCGCAGCACGGCAACTTCCAATGTTTTAATAAACCCATGCTCCTGCCCAGTTTGTTACACCCATGTCATAATAGCCAAGGCTGGACAGCACGTGGCAACGCGTTGAGATTTTCCGCTGGTACCTCTAGCCCTGGTTGAATGTGGCTGGCCCTTTACAATTTTGCCTTTCAATGCTGTTGCCTACTCGGGGCACCTGACACAATACTAGCTCCTACATTCTCATCTGCTCAATAGAAATGTCACAATGTCTGCATCTCAGCATTAGACCAATGCTATCAATTAAGCTTGAAATCCCAGAAGGCCAATATAACTCTTCTTTTAGTAAGATGCTGAGCACCTAACGCGAAGCTTACGGTTCGTTCATAAGATTACACCTGGCCAGAAGGTTACATCATGCAGTTAGCTCTCGTCTATGCTCTAGTATATATAGGTATACTTCTTTCAAGTCCACTTTTTGCGAGTGGCTCGAGGACAGGCAGTGATTGAGATTTGCTCTATACCGACACACAAGCACACAGGTTTGCACTCACCTGTAATGTGTCTGCGTCCATGCTGGCAACAATGTACCGGCACAGCCTCTCAAACCTCTGTGAGAGAGAGAGAATCAGTATGCCTTCAAGGCAGCTGTGCACAATACATGAAAGAAGGCTTAACGCTGTACCCTCGAACAAGGTATTTCTCCTTGACACGGAACTATTCCCACAAAAAAACAAAAATCATGAGCCCAACTGCTGCACTTCTTCGCAACATCGCAGATTTCTAACATCGCTTCTCTTTCTCAGATGGGTGTTTCATCGTGTTAACAACAGGCGGTACCACCACTCTCTGTTACAGATGTGTTTTTACTCTCTGGAATTAGCAGTGCAACAACTGGTGCATGAGCAAGATATCTCAAATGCATCAAAATTTAAAGCTGAAAGCTTTTTACATTTAAAGTACAGCTTAAAAACGGGGCTAGGCCTTTTAGCACTACTAATGGGTTGCTCATATCATAGTGTTACAATGATGCCAGAGCTGTAATAAAAAACTTTATTCTTTTGTTTGCACCAAGGACGTCTTTGTAGTCACATTTACCCTATTTACTCGCATAATGATTGCACTCACGTAATGATCGCACGCCTGAATTTTGTAGGCAAAATTAAATTTTTTCTATTCCCCGCGTAATGATCGCACCCCGAACTTGCCACTGCAATTTGTCACGTGCCAAGTTCTAGCCGGCAATGATCGTACTTGCTATCTGTCTGACAGATGACACGTGCAGATGACCATCTGGCTCTGTCAGAATTGCAGCGGCAGCCGCCTGTTGGTTGACCTGCAGTCACACGGGCAGTCTAAATGCGGTTCTGCTTAATAGCGGATATCAAACTTATCTGCGGTAATCTGGAATCACAGTTTGCCGTTGTCGCAAGGCTCGGCACCGTTCTGGGTTGCGGTGCAACGAAGTGACGCGGTGATCCGGCTAAACTTTCTTGTTTTCGTAAATAATAAGCCCTGGGATAGGGGAATGTCAAAAATGAATCCTCCTTGAGGATCGCTGGCCGGTACCGAGTTGCTGGAAGGAGTAGTAACTGCGATACAAGCTACTTTTACGTTCGCAGTCGCGTAGCAGCTGCCGCCGTTGCAGCGCGAGTGACCCGATCTGCTTGCACGCCAGCTCTGCTGCTAAGGCATTGCTGATATAGATCGTATATACAGTCAAACCTCGTTATAACGAACACGAATACAGCGAATTATCGAATATAACGAAGTGAAAGAAAAGTTTGGTTGGACATGCTTTATTTCTATGGGAGTTCTATCTGCATAACGAAACGAAAAATTCAAAATTTGACACTATATCGGTTATAACAAAGCAGTTTTGTATTCACAGTGCTCAAAATGCGCAAACAAGTAGGAAAAAATTTCAAAACACGCTAAATTCTGATCTTTTGAATCGCCCACACCTAAAATGTGTTTGAATCACCCGCGCTTCTGCACGCCACGCCATCTAGGGAGAGCGAATGAATCTAGCATCAACGGCTGCCTAGCATGTGACTGACACGTGATGGAACCAACGCCCGCGCTTCCCGGCCGCCACGGTTGCCGACTCGCGCACTATCTCTATGATCTCTGCAGTTCATTCTGTAGGCGCCGTCGCGGAACGCGTCGTAACATACAGCAGTTTCGCTTGAAACGAAGATAAAGATATTCAGGGCGGTTGACAGAGGGCGCAAGGAAAAGTCATTGCCACGGACTTCGGTATTGCACCTAGCACTCTGTAACCATCTAGAGCGCAAGGCAGAAGGTTGCAAATGTCCACTCTGCAGGAGCCGTGAAAAATGACAGCAAGAGTGTAAGGCTTTGTCACCACCAGGATGTTGAAGATGCTTTGTTTGCATGGTTCAAGGACGTTATAGCGCGTAACCTGCCTGTGTCTGGTGCCGTCCTTCAAATGAAGGCGAGAAATCTGACTTGCGTCTGAGGCCACAATGACTTTCAAGCAAGCAGTGGCTGGCTGCAGCGATTTAATGACCGCCATCGGATTGTTTGCCGCGCCTTGTCTGGCGAAGAAGCAGCCGTTGGCGCTGAGAACTGCGAGAAGTAGGCAGAAAGCTTCCGCATGCAACTGGAAGGCAAGCGGACAATTTCAGCAAGACGACATGGCGTCAACTGGCGGTTTCGAACATTCCGTTCGAGGAATTCGTCTGTGCAGATGACAACTTGGCTGTGGCACCCGAACTGACCGACCAAGAAATTGCTGATCAGGTGGCTTCTACAGATGATGCTACAAACAGCGATGCATGTGAAGATGGCGAAGTGCGATCTCTCAGCAGCGCCGAGGCCGCTGACATGGCCAGGAAGTTGAGGGGGTACCTCGGGAACCTACCTGTGGCCAAATCAGCTGACATCAGGAAAGCGCTGCTCTGTGTTGATTTCGTCGAGAAATTTAACCTGTCAAGTAGTGTGAAGTGCCGCCAAAAGAAGATTATGTCGTTTTTTAAATAAATTAGTTTTTGCACCTGGCCAGCATCCCGATTTGTGAGTTCGCTCTTGCTTTCCAGTACGAAATTCAAGGCGAGGTTTGACATGCTTATGCCACGCGTTAAATTCAAAAACAGTGCATTTTTTCAACCCTGTGCTGCCCATCCTAAAGTGCCCTTTACTTGGGTTTATTAACATACCTTTCCTGCGGGAATTTGAGTGCATATTTTTATAACGAATATTGGATATAACGAACGAATTTCCGCGCAAAATGCGACTTCGTTATAACGAGGTTGGACTGTATTTCTTTTAATATGAAACGATTAGGTTGTCAGTAAGGCAGCATTATAAGTAGAATATTCATTATAGTGTTGGTCAGTTCAAAAGCGCCGTCCACTATGGCTTCGATACGAAACAAGTTAGGCCTAGTGACGACTAGGGAGTACAGAGTGCCGTCATCCGCTGCGCTCGCGGGCGGCACCATTGCAGTAAGCTTGCGGAATCTGGTGCTGCGAGCGTTCCGAATTTGTCGCCTACTTTAACGATGCGGCAGGGACGCGTATTCGCCAACTGCAGCCTGTACAGCCACAAGGCTTGAAACCACGGTGAATTGATCACGGTGACTGAAGATTGTCACAACGGCTTACCTAAAAGGGATAATAAATCCTCTTAAATGGCGTTATATGCCACTAAGCATCACGATTTGCGACCTAAAAGGGAAAAAATGGAAAAAAATGACATTAAAAAACAATAAAATTACAGTACAGAGAGCGGAGTCGAACGGCCGACCTTCCATACGCAACACGTGCCTCTAATCCACTGCGCCATAGCGGCGATGTCAAGCCGTTGTTCTGAATGAATATTTATAACCAGCCTTAATGTGGCTGCTACCTGCCGGTGGGCGGCGCTGTCATCGCTGGCTGTACCGGCTGCATTTGGCGAACACGCGGCAGGGACCGGACATTTTTCGGCGTAACGGCGGTAGAATGCGTAGCTTGAGCGCCACAGGACATTGCTGTTGTACGCTGTTGCTGCACCATCGGACAAGATTGAAGGCTGCATAAAAGCGCCATCGCGCAGCACTATACACACTGCCTATTTTGATGCGTTGCTTTTGGAACATGATTTAGTGCGAAGAAAGTACGCGTTCTTGAAGCGGGTCAGCTCGTGCGCTTTTCGCACTCTATTTTCTCAGTTAACGAAATAGCCGAGATCGCTGAGCTTGGTTCGCGATAACCGCGGGTAGCGCGCCCAAGTGACAAGGGTAGTCTGACCTGCAACTTGTTTCCATTTTCGGGGCTCAAAAATTTTTTGTTAAAAATTTACCCCGTGTAATGATCGCACTCCTGAATTTGCGTCAATTTTTAAAAAAAAAAGTGCGATCATTATGCGAGTAAATACGGTATTCCCTTCCAAACTTCCTGAAGCTTCTTGTTGCTACTTGGTTACATAAATGGAGTGAAAAGATTGAATAGATATCTAGGTTACAACATGCAGTCCACTAAAATGAGTTAAACCATGTTTTCCATGCAACACTAGAGCTATAAGTCTTGGTGGGCATGTCACGCGAAGTAAGTGTGCACTAGACAAGTTACTCAGAAGGACATACCTCTCTGTCGACCTTGGGTTGGAATGTGAACAGGAATTTTCGGGTAGCAAAGAAGACGTCCAGAGCTATGATGAAAAAAAAAAAAAGAAAATGAAATGAAGAGCATGTAAGCAGACATGATTCAAGCAATATGGCAGTAACAATTCATTCAAAGCTTTACAGCCACAAAGCGCTCTTTCGATGTACAGTAACAAGCCTTAGTACTGGGGGCGACATACTCAAGAGCCACAAAGCCCTCTTTTGGTGCATGGTAACAAGCCCTAGTGTTGCGGGTGCCATACTCACCAGCCTTTAGCTCAAACTGCTTCAGCTCAGGCCAAAAAGGGGCTGCTATGTTAGGTGCCAGTCCAATGTAAGCACAAATATTTGTTTGTGCCTACTTAAGAGCCCTATACAACACCAAAGGATGTCCCTAAAGAAAGCTTTCCTGCAGTGAGACTCTGCACAGAGCCCACATGCAGGTGTATTGATTTGTTTGTTCATGCGTTCATTCATTCAATCATTTGTTCATTGGAATACCCTAAAACTAAACCTAAACAAAATTAAGGATGGCGACAGGCATTACTTAGAGGGGAATGGGAAAGTATAACAGCATTGAGAGATCATGTTGTTGTCAAGATAAGTCAGAATAATATAGGAGCTGAGAAAATTAAAGACCAAAGAATACAAGTAGGCAAATTGTATTCCAGATGGATACCAATAAAACTACCTTATTACAAAAGAACAAAGTGGGTGTCAAAGCAACATAGTGCATGACACACTGTGAAAACAACCACAAAAATCTGAAATAAGAAAACGGAACACGAATGTTCAAAACTAAGAAACAGTAAAAAAAAATATGTTATGAAATGACAGAGTTCATAATACTAAGTGAAAAATTTAATATAATAATAAAAACGTACATAGCACACAGTAGTCTGAACACCTGTAATATGACATGAGACTCCTTATCAGAATGGTATCAGTGGCTTTCTCGTAGGGACATGAAGCATAAATTTTTTGTTCCTTCTAAGCAAATTTCTTTCCAACAGATGATCTGCACATAATACCTTTTTAAGTTTGACCCAGCGATAAAAGAAAGTCCAACTGTAGAGTTCGCACTGAGTTCCTGCCATACTGTTTGCTTACATGCCAATACACTGCTGATGCTGAATGATAGTTAATTCAATTTCATGCATGTCAGGCTGCTGACCTAATGGTTCCAAATATAGCTCCTGCAGAACAAGTATGTCAAACAAGATAAGCCAGAGACCTGATGGCTACCTAAATGCGTATACCACAACTCCTACAAACATTCAAAAAATGTCATAGAAAGGACACTAAGGACAACTCCACAAAATTTTTGTCCGTAATAAGGATCGATTTTTTCCTCTTTGCGGCTACCTTGATGCTTTTGCTCGGCAGCAAAACACACATTTACTATTGAGAAAATTGGACTTAAAACGAAACATTCTTTTCCCACTACTCTGTTTCAAACTCGTGATGCCAAGACCAGAAAGGGCTTCGTCTTGACATTCACGTCCGTTTGGCAGTGAATGATGGAGTAGGCTGGCCTCAGAGATCCGTGCAAGAAGCTGCCTTGACGTCACTACAGTCTACCTCGAAAGTGGGCAATCGTGGTGGTGAGAACAGCGTTTCATTTTTTGGTCATCATCATCAGCCTGACTACGCCCACTGCAGGGCAAAGGCCTCTCTCATGTCTCTCCAGTCAACCCTGTCCTTTGCCAGTTGCAGCCTCCGCATCCCGGCAAACTTTTTAACCTCATCCGCCCGCCTAACTTTCTGCCGTCCCCTGCTACGTTTGCGTTCTCTTGGAATCCACACCGTTACCCTCAAGAGCACCGGTTATCTTGCCTTTGCATTACATATGCCCTACCCAAGCACATTTCTTACTTTTGATTTCAACTAGGATGCCATTAACCCACGTTTGTTCCCTCACCCACTCCGCCCGCTTCCGATCTGTTAACGTTACACCTATCATTTTTCTTTCCATGGCTCGCTACGTTGCCCCACACACAACTGAGCCCTAGCAAGCCTCTCGTACCCGACTTGGCCACCGGTGTATTGGGCTCCTCCCCTTCGCCGGGCTTGAGGGCAGCATCGAATTCATGCCGAAACTCGGCCCGAAGACGCTGCCTGAACAGGAAGCCCCGGACGACCGCCTGCGGGGGGGGGGAGAAGGGAAGATAAGTAAGGAACAACGGGTAGGGTGAACAGCACACATGCTGGCACAAGGAAGCAGCATAGTTTGCCTAGCATTTCACAGGGCATGGAAGCATAAACTGTCACCTCTTTTAATGTACATCCTCACAACCGTGAAGAACTAGTGGTCTCACTGTCAGTCTGAAATTCTACATTCCGCAGTAGAACTCCACAAAGAATTTTACAGTTTTCAAGGACGAAAACTGAAGCTGAAATAGATTTGCGGGACAAAGCTCCAAATGTGCCAATCCCTAGAGCATTCGGAGTTGCCCCTAAGACCATGTGACATTGACAAGCAGAATAATTCACACAAACGAAAAAGCACAGCCAGCATAAACAAGATGTACAGTCTTTGTCAAAAGTAACCAGGCTGCATGGTTTTGCTTCTCATTTGTATAGTAGAGCCTTTACGGCTTTCCTTAAGGTCTAGAAGTTCTTTGAGGGTGAGGACAGGGGTTTTTCTTACCATACAGAGATTTAGAGCTTGAGGGCTGGCAGAATAGTTTAAATATACGACTGAGAAGCAAAACCTTTCAGCCTGGTTACTTTTGACAAAGACTGTACCTCAAGTGCTCCAGCCAACTGTATTTATTCAACCAGTAAAATGTAGAGCCATGACAGGCACGAAGGGGAATAGACTTTTTATAGACTTTTTGCACAAAACTGCAAATTTTCTCGTTATTTCCTCACTGAAATTGAAAACGACTTTTGGTTAATACATGTCAAGAGGAAAACTAGTAGTCAGAAAACAGAGAAAACTGCGCTTGTCACACATAATTATGGAGTATCAAATAAAAAAAAATGCTCAACCCTGTTCCCTCTATCATTGCTCACGACTGTACCTTAACTGTAACATGAGCAAAAAGTGAGAAAAACAATGTCGCTAAGAGTTAAAAGCATCTTACAAATGCACACATTGACTACTCAAGAAACGATGCCCATAAAGGACATTCATGCGCATTTTTGCAAGAAGATGTGCCAATATATTTCTGTGAATGCGTAGTAACCAAAAGGAAGCTAACATGCATTCTGTACACTTATTAGAGCACGTGTAACATGCTTCAAAAACTCCAGTTTCCTATCACTGACGTTTCATTCCAAAAACAACATAGTTCATACTGTTACTTGCAAATGAAAGAAATGCAGTAGTTAGAAAGAATGGCTTACCCATCTATTTGGCATCATATTCCCCCTGGTGTTCAAGCAACCCCCTCACAGAAAAGTAGACACTCATTTGAAAAACAGAAGCATCATGAAAGATACGTTCTTCTTTCTTGTATAGTGCATATGCATACATAAGTCTGCCCTTCTCTCTGAGTATGAGGATATGCATGTAAGTGCGCATAACGAAGACATACATAAGCAAAGCACAGATGCTTTGACAAAAATGAAGCAATAACTCAAACAGTACCATGAAATGAACGAAGAGAGAAGGGAAGAACAACAGGACAAGTCTTACACTTACAACTAAACTTATGCCTAACAACTAGCCCTGGTTTCCTTTTTATTGAACGATCAAGAAAAATATCTGGAGGGCAAACAATCTCATCAAGGTCTCCATACAACTCCACGTGGAAGCTCTCTCAGTGCCCTTAATTACGCACACAGATACAACAGACGAGGCCGGTGGTATCAGGGCCTATACCTGTATGGTGGAGGCCGCCTGATCCCGCCTGCGCTCGTGTGCCCGCTCGATGCGTGCCGCCTTGGCCTGCTCCAGGAAATGCTCCTTGGATGCAGACTTGGGCTGGCTGCCGCCAAACATGGTGGCGCCCTGCCCTCCGACACTGCAAAGCCCACAGAGGGGTGCACCGTGGATAAAACGCTCAGCTGTAACACATGCTATGTGATCAGTACATCACTATAACACTGCTTGAACCTACATTACACCACAGTCCGGCTGTCTAGTGCGCTCGGTGCCTGCTCTGTTAACCAGCAGTTCAATCATACCCACTGTCACTGCTTTGTGGGACATCTACTGTAGTAGTCGTAGTAAAATGTTTCACTTAAAAGGAGAGGGAAGTAAAACGAAAGTAGAAAAAATCAATATGGCCTTTGAACCTGGCATTAGAAATACTCCTATGGTCCCACGTTAAAAAACACATGTTGGTGCTTTTAATGTAGTCAAGTAAAGATTGAAGCTGAGGTTTGTCCTTACGGCTCAAAGGCTGTTGGAATATTGCCTACTGAGGTCACCCGCTACTGTGCGCCACCTTCTGTCGACCCCGGACTCAGGAATGAATAAATTTATTAGCCTAGCAGCACAGATTGTGCCTATTTCATTAGATCTAGTCCTCAAAGCTTACAGAACACTGTTGTGAGGCAACTGACACTTTGAAAACTCAGAGACATTTCACCCTCTCCCAAAGTAAAGAAGTAGCATTGATAGTAGGACACCCCCCCCTTTGCAACCAACATGATGCACAAACTCCCAGTCTTACTTTGGTCACACAATCACAGCACAATGTCTACCGTGTAAATTCCCCAGCCCAAAATGTATGTTATGGCCCACGGACACTAAAGCAAAATTCTCTTTGTTAATGACTTTTCACAGCAGTGTTCACGGGACAAGAATACAGGAATTCTCAGTTACAACATGTGACAGTAAAGTCTACAAAGACGTCCCTATACCATAATAGAAAACCCACATACAGCTGTTCCTGTGAAAAGTCCAAGACTCACTGCCCTACTTAGAAGAGAACGTAGACAGGCTTTAGCTTTGCAGACACCTTGCTCGAATGTGTACTGCTCCGAGGCAGACATGAAAGCACAGAAGACACTCGAGTACCAAACGCCTTTGCAAAAGAAGCCAAGTGGTTGGTTTGACAAGCAAAAAGCTCTCACAAAACTAGCGTTTTTCCAAAGTTAACCAGGCAGGAGCACTGACACCACAAATGTGTCACAAGCCAGAGAAAGTTGGTGTTCCTCAGAGTTTTGACTCAGCACGATGAGCATGGACTGCACGCACTTTTTGCAGAACCAGATAAACTTGCGTTACCCTGAGCTCCAGTCAGGCACTGACTCAACACCCACTGCTGCGTAAAGACAATAGGAAGCCCGATTCCCTCAGTACCATGCAACATGCATAAAGACTGCTTGGTTGATGCCTGGGTCCCCCTTCTCCTCATGTGTGAACATGAGTTGGCTGTGCAACTTCCCATTGCTCTGTCAATCAAGCAAGCGATGTTTCTTTCACCAAAAAAATACAGGTGGCACTAGTGCGAAGAAACGACCGTAACTCAACACAATTTTTTTTTTTCACTAATAGAAACTAATAGAAAAAAGAAAGTAAGTCTCCAAAGAGAACAGGGCAGCTGCTGCGCCATTAAAGGGACACTGAGGAGAAATTCAAGTTGGCTTGTATCGATAGAATACCAGCTCCTGATTACAAAAACGCCACTCATACTGACAACAAAGCTCTTCTAACGTAGAAAAGAGCAAGAACCAAAATACAGGTATTGCCGCCACAGGCCAAACTCGCAAGTACAAGCGTAATGACGTCATAGGACAAAACAGTGTTGCTAGAACCAACGGTTCTAGCAACACTAGGACCCGAGAAGCCACAAATCACTGAGGCGCAGCCAATGCATGTGCAAATCTTCTTGACGTCGCCAGATGGCGCCACGTGCTACACGCGCGCCTGCAGCATCGGACCAATCAGCGCCTGCTCACCGGCGGTAGGCGGGATCCCGGTATTCGCTAACGGTAACAAGGTACACGGCATGCTAAAGGTGTCTATTTGCGAGAACTTCGTTGACGACTTTGAGAACGGGATCCATCGTAACTCTGGCAAAACGCCGGTGCAAACATAAACGAAGCGACGGTAGCGACGGCCGCAATAGCTGATAGATGCCTTCAACGTGCGGCCGGCAGTAGCTTTCTTTTCGGCTGCTGCCAGGCCGCACTGCTGGCGGCCAGAAATCACGGAGTCTGCATTACATCATGTGTACGTCATGTTTCACGTCACTTAGTCCTGTGTCATCATAGGAGAATCCCAAGTTTGAATCAGAGCGACGGGAAAAACTTTTTCAACTTCGAATCCAAATTTCTTAGAAATAAATGCATCTTTCGCTGCCGGCCAAGCGGCAACAAAGCCATGAAATGCCGAACTATCGGATTTTGCTATAAAAAAACAATTAATAGTGCACTCCTCACTGTCCCTTTGAGGCTCACTGTCCTTTCCACGGGCAGACTATGCTCTCCGCTGCTCATCCTCGCACATCATTTGTGAGACTGCCTTCCCTTCACGTCTCTTCAAAACAGGCCACTTGAGTAATTTGTTCCTCAACAATGCCACCACCACTCTCTGACCAAAGTTTCTGCAGCAGGCTATCATTCACAAAAAAAAAAAAAATTGGAGGGGACACTTCAGCTCTGCTTTAAGCGTATGACGCAATAGCGTAGTGGACTACTTCCTATATCCCATATAAGCTGAAAGGTCATTCTCTACTTTCCAATGATAGATCCCTGGGAGTCCCTCATACATCCCCCTGGCGCAGTGGTGCAGTGATTAAACGGTGAACCACTACGCTGCGATGGCACGTGCTTCCAGCGGTGGGCCTTGTGCGGCCCAGGTTGCTCTTCCCAAGTGACCAATCATTAACTGCCACCTGCCACAGTGGAGAGAAAGAGAGAGAAATGAACGGAAAGGCAGGGAGGTTAACCAGACGATGCCCAGTATGCTACCCTACACTTGGGGAGGGGAACAAAGGAGGAAAAAGGAAAAAGAGCGGCAATGAAATGAGTTTTCCAAGTGTCCACCGACCACTATGTCACGGGGACAGAGGGCGCGCACTGAAAACTTATAGATTATAGACGGGAATACAACCCCGAGTCCCTTAAGAATGTCAGGAGCGCTTTCCCCGCTTTCCTTTGTGAGGAAGGTTGTGTCCAAGGCCCCAGAACGTTGGACTCCATTAGAGGACGCGAGTCCAAGCGGTAGAGAGCTCCTCAAACGTTACAATGACTCTTGGCTCGACGGTGCTGTTCCTCACGAATGGAAATCGAGTCAACTGATACCCCTACTAAAACCAGGGAAATCCCCACTCGAGCTCTCATCGTATAGGCCAATAGCTTTGGCCAGTTGCGTGGGAAAAGCCACAGTGGAGTCTGCTCATCATCCAGTGGGCAGGTTCTCATGACACCGCAAGGTCACGTGGCGTAGGTGGTCCACCTGCCTCCTAGGTTGCTCTCTGGGGCGACCTGCCAGAGCCAGGCCCACCATTTCTTGCTCCCAACACCGACGCCAACAACGTCGACACTGGATTTTCTAGAAAACGGGGCCTTTAACGTTGTCACATTAATAAGTAATGACCAATGCAGTCTCGAATCACGCTCTCTGCGGGACACCATAAGCATATGCGCTTGATACGCGAAGATCACAGTCGTTGGAAAACTGAAAACTGGTCCGTAAACTGTACATGACGAGCGATTTTAGCTGCTCTCAGTAGTGCAAGCTTTCAAATAAAAACAGAAAAAATTTACAACAAAAAAAGGTATAGGCAAAAGTGAGTGAAATCCGTGATAATAACTACACAATAAGAACAGAATTATTCAATGAGAAACCCTTTAGACATAGAAAGAGAAAGAAAGCTACAGCAGGAAAGATGCATTTGCAATGAGGAAAAAAAAAAGAACATGTATTAAACTAGTCGAAGTGCAGCTGCGTACTAGATTCTGTAGTTCTACTGCCATATCAGATTTAAATCTTCAGCGTACTGCTGCCCACGCAGGACTTCTATCACAAGCCCTCTCTTTTCATGCTCTTCTGAACTTGCCTGAAAGATCAGTGGTACTCTAGACACAGACCTACGCCTGCACACAAATAAAAGAAAAACAGCTGCAGAGCTCCTCAGCTACAAAGCTGCTTGTAAGGTTTCCTCTCTTCGGACTTCCTGAAGCTGATGTTATCGTATGGTATGTGGGATTTTACGTCCCTGAAGCTGCACCGGGGCTATGAGAGATGCCACAGTGCCTGGCTCCATATCATTTCTGATCACCTGAGGTTGCTTTACTGTGCGCTGATATCGCAGAGCAAGCATGCACTTATTCTTGCATTTCGGCCATATTGAAATGCGGCTGCTGCGGCTGGGAACTGACCCTGCCACCTCATGCACAGCAACGGAGCGCAGCGGGTCTTCCTGGAACTGTATACTGACGAATAACACTGACGCCAGTTCTGTGGCTATGCTTTTTTGCTCAGGGAATTTGCAAAAAAAAAGGAAGAAGCAATCTCAAGAGCTCGCTCTGTACAGCTTCAGCCAGGCAGCTGTAGCTTCATTAGCGTGCCCTTCATAAAGGAGAAGGAAAAGAAAGGAAGCAGGCACTACAGACAAAAGGACCTTATCGGGCAAAGCATTGTTCGAAAAAGAGAAACGGGGTCAGCAGCTGTGGACAGGACTGCAGAAGGATTTATTTGACACAACTCGTCATTCTGAGCAGCCTCTTTCTGGCATGTGACAGGAGATTGTCCCACCTGCACGAGTTCGTGCAGTATGCCCCAAGAGGTTGGACCTTGTGTGTGTTATAAAAAGTTGTGTACACACACTCGCAAAGACTAAGTGGCAGTTCAGTAGGCTTCCGTCATTACTAACATGCACGCAAGGTTTGAGCTGTGAGGGATACGCAGGCCAGATAATGAGCACTACCAAGAATGTGCCACCACTGATCCTGTGGTGGCCTGGGGTGGGGGAGGGAAGGGGTGGTTGGTTTGGGTTGGTTTATGGGGTTTAACGTCCCAAAGCGACCCAGGCTATGAGAGACGCCGTAGTGGAGGGCTCCGGAAATTTCGACCACCTGGGGTTCTTTAACGTGCACTGACATCGCACAGCACACGGGCCTCCAGAATTTCTCCTCCAAAGAAATTCTAGCCGCCGCGGCCGGGATCGAACCCGCGTCTTTTGGGTTAGCAGTCGAGCACCATAACCACTCAGCCACCGCGGCCGCCGGAGAGAAGGGGTGTCAATCATGGGGGCAGAGAGGGTAGGCTGCAATATGGCTACCCCTGTCACTTCCTCTCTCCCCAGTGGAAAAGCAAAGTCCTGATCTGTTTCCTTTGTATTCCTCCAAGGCTCTTCTAGCCAATGCTACTGCAAGATTTGCAAACTTTTTATCGCTGCTGCACAGCAGAGGTTGTTGCACATCCATTGCAAAAGCTGTAATGAAGTCTACATGCGCTCTCTAGTGGGGGTAGGCTGTCACAGTAAAAGCAGGAAGAACGCAGAATCAAAGGCTGCATGAGCTATGGCCTGCTATGCCCAAAAAAAGAACTCTTATGTGCAACACAGTCACCTCATGGTTTGATTTTGGTTTTCTGGGGTTTAACGCCCCAAACAACTCATGCTATGAAGGAAGCCCTAGTGGAGGGCTCTGGATAATTTTGACCACCTGGGGTTCTTTAGCATGCACTGACGTCGCACAGCGCATGGGGGCGCCTTTAGCGAAATCCAGCAAAATGCGACTGCTACAGCCGGGATCAAACCCGTGTATTCTGGGTCAGCTAAGCACCATTACCACTATGCTCACGGAGGCTCAAGGAAGGCGGCAAAGCTGCTTAACACACAAGCGTCATACTAGGAGTAATCAGAGCCAGCATAATAGCAGCTTTAAGACAGATGTCTGATAAGAAGGTGGAATGTTAATAATAGTAATTAGTAGCTGCAAACAAAGGCAAACACTAGCTGGAATGAGCGGGTTAATTTGTGGCATGGCAGAAAAAAAAGAAAGACCTTTTCCTTGAGGCATTTATACTTCCGAGTAAATCCACTGTTCCTATTGTTCACATTGCTTTTGTGATTCTCAGCCTACAGGGCCATATCACATAAGGCACATTTTCAGCTAAGTTTTTTATCTTGGCACTATCTGAATACCTGATTAAATACATGAACACCTGGTCAAAAATTACTTTCAGGAAATGCTGTAAACATAAGTTCCGGAATACGTCAATCCCGGCAGCTTCAGAGTAACTACCGCAGGCCGATTCCAGCCAAACCTATTTAAGTTGATGTTGCAAGAATATAAATAAAAACTTGCCACGGTCAGTTTCAATGATGCATATATATATATATATATTCAGAGCAACATTTAATGAGTTTTACGGTAGTCACATGCAGTTCACTTGGCAAAAAAAAACTGGAGATACATCGTGCCAGAATTGCATAGCATCAATTCACTATGTACAGGGTCCGTCAAAAGTTCCAAGGCCACAGGGTCTGCTTTCGAGCGGCGTATACTGCCACTTACGATAGCATCAAAGACATCAAGGTTCTCAGAGGTGAGAATAGTACTTCTACTATCCTCTACAGAGATTTTTGGCTCCAGGGGTGTCGTAGCTGCCCAACTATAGCGTTCTAAAGCAGACCCTGTGGCCTGGAAACTTTTGGACGACCCTGTACATTTCAGATGCTTCGCACTGCTGTAAGTTTGTCTGCAACTCAAAACCAAAATTCACATAAATCCTGGCAATGTTACGAATATTCAGTTCTAACCCAAAAGACGACTCAGCACACCATCATGCCAATTCAAACAAGGCCCGTTTTTCACTTCAATCTGAGAAGACATCTTATCTTTATTGACTACGTGGCAACGCATGGCCAGGATTATGCAAAGTGACTGTCGGTCCCCACATTCCTTGCCACACACTACATAGACCATCTTGATACTTCTTTAAACCTCACGATTTTTGACATACTGCCATTTTTTTCAACGTACAAGATGTTACAATCAGCTTCGAAAAATGCCACGTGCGCCCAACAACAACATCTAATAAACCAAATAAGCAGACAAGGAAAGGGGAATGAGGGGCTCGTTATAAATATGAGAGAAGCCAACAGCCACAGAAATCAAGGGGCATAGGGGAATTTTAATTTATTTATTTATTTTGTGGTGTTGATCAATTTATAATATTACTGAATATGGGACGCGTAATTCGGAGGTCGTGGGTTCGGATCCCACCGGCGGCATGTGGTTGCTTTTTCTTCTGCTTTTCTAATCAATTAGCTTTAAGCGATAACATATTCAGTAATATTATAAATTGATCAACACCACAAAATAAATAAATAAATTAAAATTCCCTTATGCCCCTTGGTTTCTGTGGCTGTTGGCTTCTCTCATATCTAATAAACCAAGGCAGTCAAGTTTACATTCATTGCAATTGGGTGCATTCACTAACTACAGACTCTTTGTGGAAAAAGAAATGAGTCTGCCAAGTTGGTAGTCATTATGGGAGCTAACTGCAACATACAGGCAGCTGCAGCAAATCTTACATAAAGCATTGCCATGCAGAGGTGGTGATTACTGCACAACATGTTAAAAACACTGGCGTCAAATAGTGTACTGCTAACTACAAAAGAAATGGGTGCCACCTAAAAATGTTTGGCACTGGAATCAGCGCAGATTATTGAATTGTCGGAGATACAAATAGTGCAGCGACATACTTTGATGACGGGACCATAGACTTCTGACACCATAAACTAACCATTGCAGTTGCTGCCCAATTATAGGCAGACGCAGTGAGGGAACAAATTTAAGCTATGGAAACAGTGTTATAAGTGGCATACTAAATGCACCATCATGCTACTGATTTCGTTATTGAATAATGAATGAGCTAAAACATCACATGAGCCAGACTTGAGAAAAACGTTTTCATGCATTTATTTTTGCATTTGCTATGTTTTCATCTTCACTGCTCACATGCTATATTTGTTGTCCCTCAGAGAAGAAAAAAATCAGTTGGAAGTCAGCGTTGTCTCTGTCTTTTACTCGTCCAAGTCTTCCGAACAGCTTTGGGTAGCTGAAGATGCCATACATCAAAGTGTCATGCTGAGTGACACTTTTGACACATGGTAGGCACGAAGAGGAATAGTCTGCCAAGCAGCGCATCACCATCAAGTATTTTTTAACACTTAAACTTAGAAAAACAACTATATATGTGCTACGTACAGGAGGCAGCACTGCACAAAAAGTTAAGCTAGATAGAAGTAGCTTAGAGCAGGATTCGTGTTTTTTTTTAAGCATTCACTGCAAAAGTTGACAAAATAATGAACAGTATAAAGATTCCAAAGAACTCCGAGGAAAAGGCAGAACCGCACCAAATCTTGGTCACATAGTGAAAATGAAGAGAACTAGGGGCATGTCAATTCGAGAAAATTCAAACCGTTAGACGAAATATGTAGCGCAGGAAAGCTGCTCAGTAGTATGCAACCAAGAGAATCCAGAGCGCCCGACGCCTCTCCGAAAGCGCGCCTCGGATATCGCGCGCCTGATATCCGTCTCTACATCGGAGAAGCATATCTGCGCGCGAACGGGTTAATTTTGCGCACGCCTGTGCCTTCCTGTTGAGTAAGGCCGCAGTTATGACGACCCCGGGCGGAACTGCATATATTGCCAGAAGCTCGATCGGTGCGCGCAGATGGTTTTCATTCATCGCAGTTCTCCGTGCGCGCATCTCCCTTCACGACAGCGCTCATCACGGAGCGCCCAGTTACTCTCTCACCGCACAGCGGAGCCCAATCGACGTAATCACCTCGGGTTACGCCGTTACGCGCGAACGCAACTCTGCTGCGGTCTCAATCTCGGGAAGTGCGATAGCGCGCACCCCGACCGAAAGCGTGTGGCAACGTCAAACGGCACCGCACTCGTTCGTACAGCTCCTCGTACTCGGGCTACTGTTTCGCTCGACTTCGGCGCAATTCCTGCAATAACTCTAATGAGCATTGGTCCGCGATATAGAGAGAAGCGAGGGTGCACCTCAGTGCCGTCGTACCGGGTCAATATTTACATGGTAACAGAGGCGAGAGCGAACGTGATTGCCGTGCGTAGCAGCAGTACACGCACATACCTGCTCAGCTGGGATCACGTCGGAAGGCTAGCTCCTGCTGCGGACCTCTCGGCAGCAGGGGACATCGTAGGAGTGCGGTGATTTATTCCGTGTCTTTTTCTCCCCCGCCTCGGTGCTGACAACGCTCGCCGCTTCCGAAACTAGCAGTCTGTAAAGAGTTACCACAGCTTCAACGCTAAGCTACACACACATACACAGAGGTGCAGACGGAGGCAGGCCGTCGTTTGTCAGTCTAATACCGCAGTAAAGGTACGTCATTCAAATTATAATTTAAACTTCAAATAAATAAACGCTTTCTAATTTTAAAAAATAAACTATTATTTAATTTTTATGGAGTCAATATTTTAGTATAAACAACATTTTTTTTTGTACATAACGTTCTGCGGACTGTCAATATGTCAGCCTACAGCGTTTTCAAGCGTGGCTGTAACATGTGGTCTTGTTTTGATTGAATAGCGCTGTTACGCCGCAGCAGCAATGTCTCGAATAGTCGTGAAAAATCTCCCGAAAAAGGTGATTATTGTTTCCAGCGCACGACACGTTCTGTTTGCCTTCCTACCTGTCCACTTTGATCGCAATCTCAAAAATCTACTTGTCTTGCAGATCAAGGAGGAACGACTTCGGGAGTTCTTCTCGTCCAAGGGTACTGTAACTGATCTGCAGCTCAAGTACACGAAAGAAGGAGTCTTCCGGCGTTTCGCTTTCATCGGATTCAAAGATGAGGCTCAAGCAGCCGCCGCCAAGGAGTACTTCAACAATTCCTACCTCGACACCTCTAAGCTTCAGGTGTGTGCTCTTGGCTCTCTCTCGTACGTCTGTCACCCTGCTAAATAACATTTAACTCGAGCTATTTGAGTTCGGTATTCAAATAGCTGTGAATACCATTATTTGCAGAAATCGTTTCTGAAGCATCGGGAGGAGTGTTGCTTGCCGGATTAAATGTGCCGACTTAGTTTCGTATTGTCGCCGCACTGCGTCATGCTCATGCGGTCGTAGGCAGTGATCCAGCCGCTGATCGCCGATAATATACAGGAACATGTGTTACATGCGGAAAAATAGTACTGCATTCACCTTGCGTTATAATCTGCTAATTGATGATTCCTCACAGGAGTTCAACTGGTGTGACCATGACCGATGTGGCTGCAGCAGGCAGCATCGAAAACAGATGCACTACCTAATTAATTGGGTGAACCTGAGCCTTTTGAAAGGCGTCGCTGATTTTCGCGCAAATTGCTTTTCGTATGAGAACAGTACAGCAAGGAAATTGGCAGGGGAAAAAGAAAACAGTCTTGTTAATGATGCCATTATGCATTCAAGGCCTGTCTGTTTGTGAATGAGTGCCCCAAATTTATGCCTGGTTCCGATCGTCGTTCCGATTTGTCGCGTTGAGTATGCAGAGGTTTGACTGCGGTGTTTGAGAACTGTTTCAGTTTCAGTTCTTGGTGAAAAATACAGCTAATTGCATATGTCAGCTAACATGTGTTGATGAGTTACACTTGTGCATGATGCTCGCGGCTGTACTCATAATGCTGAAATATCTAGCCCACTGAGCACATAATATCTTGTAGATACCTTGAAACGTCTGTAATGGTCATAGACATCTTGGGCTACAATAGATATCTGCAAGACGCTGTTCGATATTTGTCTAGAAGACATCTAGCCAAGATGTCCGGATGCCTTCTTAGGAAAGATTTTTACACCTTTAGCAGCTACGCAAGATGCTTCCTAGAGTTGTCTTCAAGACATTCTGCTTCAGAAGCCTGGAGGGCTTCCTCACAAGACGTTTTATGGCTTGAGCTCTATGTAGCTGCAGTGCAATATTTACGTTTAAACAGGAAATGTCTAGAGAGAAGCGTGGCCATCAGAAACACGACAACAGAAAAAAAAAAGTTATGAAGCCTGTTACACTTCAGATCTCCAGACAAGAAGAACAGTCTACCCAGGTGTCGGACGCCTCAAAGGCCTCTCACAAAAGGCCTCTCACACACCTTAGTAATTGCTAAGATCAAGTGCAAAGTGACCATGAGCAGTGTACTTTTATGGCGGCGACTGCAAGCATCTCATTACTCCATTTATTGCATCTGTAACAGTGGTTAGATATGCAGGCCACTCAGTGTAATTCAGACTTGATGTTTTTGTGCAACTACAGAATACAGCCGATGTAGACACTAGAGCACAGCGACACAAACATTTTAATGCATTAGCAGCTGTAATTTATTAATAAAAGCGGTGGAGAATGAGAAAATGACAATAAACGAGTTTCCGGGACAGTCGTCCAATGTGTTTTGTGGTGCTCCGGTGTCTGCATCCACCGTGTTCTGCAGCCGCGTAAGGGCTTCAAGCCTGTATGCATGCTTTAGCCTGTCAGCTCGAAGCATGTGTTGTTCAGGTGCTCATACACATTGCCCGCAACTCCCGCTTTCATTTGTGATATACATGCCTTGCTTCCTCTTTTTGCCACCAGGTGGAGATATGTGCACCCCTGGGTGGCGCTGAGAAGCCACGTTCATGGAGCAAGTACTCTGCGGACAGCTCTGCCTACCTTCGGCTCCACCCAGAGGAGAAGAAACCAAAGGTCAGTTACGAGCACATTTAGCATGGAGAGTGCAAAGTCGATACTACTGAATTATTAGTTATCGAAGCTATCACTTTTATTGGGTGCCAGTCCACCTTATTCACTCAGCAAGAGGAATTATAGCAGTGTTGAAAGCGCTGTCAACTGGTCAGGACAGTGAAGAATTTTTTTATGTTCCTTATGGATGTGCTTTGCAGCTCTTCAAAGCAGGGCAAGGTGCTTGAGATTAAGAAGTTGTTGAGGCAAATGCTTGGAGCTGTTAGCATGCAGTGCATACTTCGAGTGGGGTACAGGCTCGCCAAAAAACATATATTTTACTCAATTATGTGGTCCCTCACACTTGATGTATAAGAATGAATGATAAGTATCCTATTAGCTTTAGGATTTGATAATAGCCAAGAAGTTGTTTTAAGGAGAGACAAATGTATGAAGGTAGAAATCAGTAAGAGCGCAGAACCACTTTAGTTAATATATTAGTTATGGAAAGCAAGAAAGTTGTTTTAGTGAATGGTAGAATGAGAAACATCACAATTCGAGACATTCAGAATTGAGCAAGGTTCGGATCGACACCTCCGCAGCAGTATGGGAGTTGTCACCACCATTGGGCCTGGACATTGTTATTGGTCACTGTCCCTTTTGTCGTTGGTGGACCACTACTTAAAAATGAGGACTCTAAGCATTTATTCCTCTGTCTCTGCCTCGCTTTGCTGATTTATTGATCTGTGTGTCTATCTCACATTCACTTGAATAAATATATTACTCTTTTTTATTTATGAATTACATCTGATGCAGTGCTATTCGGGCCTCTATCACTTGTCTCTAAAATATGTGTTGAGCTAAGTTAAACTATTTTGTTTTTATTTGCCATCAGTTTCTAACTTGGGTGCTTTACCATTTCATACACAGACTATACTTTCAGGACTTTATCTTTGCTTATTAGCTGACTTTGCTCTCAGCTATATCAGATTTCTTTTCAAAAAAGTCATAGTCCATCATATTACAGTCAAGTCCACTTATAACAATACTGGTTATAACAATATATCGGATATAACAATGGTCAGTCATGGCACCATCAGCTTTGCCATGTGTTCTATGGTAAAATAAACTGCTTATAGCAATGCTGTCAAGGCACATTATTGGTTATGACAATTAAATCTGGTAATTGAGTGTCAACCATTATAGAAAAAAAAAAACAAGGAAATGCTACAACAACACCATCAAAACCATGCTTACAACACAAAAGCGTGCACGTGTGGGGCCGACCAATGGACTAAGCTGGTGCAGCAACGCCATGATAGCAAAAGAGGCAGGCGTCATCAAGTCAGGAGAGCTGCTGCATTGCTGCATTGGCTACGCACACCCCAAATCAGTCTGTGCAGTGCGCGTGCATGCAGCCAGCGCCGGTTATTTTCTCTTGTCAGCTGTCACCGCAGCCTTAGTTCTGCATGCTTCTTGAATTTCCCATAAGAATGATTCCTGTGACGTGGAGGTGCGCAAAGCTCCTGGTGGCGCAGTGATGGCGGTGCTTTGGTCATCAGTGAACATTGTTCCGGTTTCCTGAAGTTCGAATTAACAAGCTTTTACAGGCATTAGAACAATCAAATCCCTCCAGGTTCTTCCTGTCAATAAATTCTCTAAAGTTTGTCATCTTTTATTTTTTTCGGCACAACCCTGTTATAACAATTATTGGTTATAACAATGGTATTTCCATGGCACTTGAATATTGTTATAAGCGGGCTTGACTGTATTGTATCACTAGTAAAAGCTTTCCTTGCCTGTTTTTGATAAATTAAAAAAAAAAATTTGTATATGCCGCCATTTTGGTTCGCAGTTGGCAGTAAAACATAACGTAACAGAAAAACTTGTGAAAAGTCAGATCTTGTACGTATCACCTTCAAAATTTTTTCAGATAATTGGAAGGCATTGCTCCTCAATGTTTAGCAACCTGGTACGAGCTTTGTTTATTTCTTTATAAATAAAAAAATGTAGAAATGAGTACAAATTTGTACGATTTTGAATTGTATAGAGTAGTATGTGTTGTTATAGCAGTCAATACATCTATTTTCTATATTGTCCAGAAGGAGCAGGAACCAAAAAAAGAGAACATTTTGGACCGCAAAGGGCATAAATTGTGTCAAATAAAATTCTAAACTTGGAAAAAAGTGCTTTTTGCCGTATATTTAGCCGTAAATTGCATAGTGAGGTGGTCGTAATAAAAATATGAAAGACAGTATGTTATGAAGTTTGATCAGAACACTTTTTGTTTTAACTGAGAAAAAATTTTTAAAGTTGAGCATCTACATCATACCCCGGCACTGTTCTGTGCTCGCTCTTCACTGCAATGCATGCTGCCATCAGCGGCTGAATTGTTTTGCAAGGTTGATAACATGCATGCGGTGGTTCATGCGATAGTTGACCGCTTTTTGAAAAGAAAGTTTGTGGTGTGTTCACAGCAGCAGTTGTTTAGAGAACTCTATTAGGGTAAACAGCATTGTTATTGCGGTCGTAGTATATGCCTAAACTGTAAGCTCGAGCAGTCACCTTCTAGCAGAGGAGCATGGAAATAATAATAAAAAATGATCATTATCATAACAATTAAGATGGGTTGTGTGCAGGTGTTAGGCAAAATGATAAGTAAAGAGAGATGTGTATATAGCCAGTGCTGGGATTTGTAGCATCTTTTGATGGTCGTTTCAGCTTTTTTTTTTCTTTACCTCTCTGTGAAGGCGACAGCTCTCAGTCCTCTTTTCTTTGGGAAAAGCAAGAACACTTCTTTATTTCATTATTCGTTAAAATCTGTTGTCAGCAGTTAGTGATATGATATGATGTTTTTTTTTCTTTTCTCTTGCAGCCAGTTAAGGAGCAGCCACCAAAGGAGAACTTTGCCGATGCATTTCTGAAAGATGTGAGTGCTTCTTCTTATTTTTATGCACGGTACTTATAGTCTGTTCACAGTTTGTTTGAAATATTGGTACGCTCTTATTGGGGTTGCTTTTCATGCAAGAGCAGCTCACTGTTGATTGCACCAATGTAAGCATTTGTGAGTATGTTTATTGCACCATTGTAAGCATTTGTGAACATGTTTGTGTTAACTTGGTAAATATTACAAAAATTCAGTCTAATAAAAGAACTGCAGCACCTATTTGCTCATCATCACCATCATCAGCCTTACTACGCCCACTGCAGGGCAAAGGCCTCTCCCATGTCTCTTCAATTAGCCAGCTGCAACCAGAATATCCCCGTGCCACCTAACTTTCTGTTTCTAATTTTAATTTCATTCCTGATATTGCTGATTGGCTTTAAATGCCTTCAATTTCACTCGTGGCACTTTAAATGTCTTCCATATCGCTCTTGGCTCAGGTGCAGCGCTTGATACCTGTTGTCAGGGGATGCCCCACTGCGCTATATTGAACTTAATATCTGTGTCTTGGTGGGAGTGCATCTTTCTATAAGCTGTGGCCAATTACGCAAACAGAAATGGAAAAGTCATCTTTGCCTGATTCTGTCGTGTTCACCACAGCAACGTACAGGCTATTCCACTACTACTTGAATGGTTGAAGCCGGTGCTGTTTTCATCTCGGCAGTGTATCCAACCTGCTGTTCTTGCACATGCGCGATTCCAGCTGGAAGGCAACGAGGAGTTTGAGGAGTTCCTCCAGGTACACGGAACCCACAACAAGGCGGTCTGGACCAACGACACTCGTGCCCCTTCAGATGGGGACGCCAAGAAGGCCAAGCCTGGCAAGGCTGCTGGGAAGGTCAAGGAGGAAGAAGAGCCGGAGGGAGAGGATGATGATGATGATGATGATGAGGAAGGTCGGTGCTCTTTCCTCATTTCAGTGCGGGTAGCACTGAAGCGCTCTTCCTTGTAAAATTGTTCGCTGTGCAGTCCTGTAATGGCCAGATATGTTAAGGAAAGCTGGCATGAGGTCTGAGAGGGAGACCCTAGAAGTGTCCTTTACCGAAAAGGCGGGAAACAAGTGTGTTAGCATGCTGTCGATATCTTGAATAAATAAAGAGGTGTATGTCCTTTGGGCAACCACATGTTGATAACAGGTATTGAATGTTGTGCCGTTTATCAGTATACTATCAGCTGTTGGCTCATTGGTTTCCCCGATGGCTGTGACTGCAGTTACGTGTGAGTGTGGCTATGTGACTCCTTTCTTCCGATAAAGCATACTTTTGGGCGAGTTGGTGACGATCTTCCATAGCTACAGCGCGAGAGATCGGACTAGAGAGGACGACAGAACATAGCGCTGTGTTCTGTCATCCTCTCTTGTCCTGTCTCTCGCGCTGTAGCTATGAGATATCCTCTCTTTCATTGTTTCTGAAATGTTGTTTATCAAAATCGGAGTGTCCGTAGCACCATAAGGCTGTCTGTAGTCACAGGTACTACTGTATATGGAACGGATGCAGTATGAAAAGGTCAAGCTTATTGAAACATTTGTTATGTTCTTTGACATATGAAGGCACTTTTCTGGCATTATGTGCTGATTCTAGGTATATTTGCGAGTAATATCGCTATACTGCACAGTGCATGCATTTTGTACATCAGGTCTCGCTTTCAGGGCAGCACTCGGTTTATGCAGACCACTTTCAGGAGTAACACACGTTTCCCTGTTTCCTGTCTCTATCCCCCAGGTGGTTCTGATGAGGGCCCCGACGACAGTAAGGTAAGCTGGGTTTCTTAAGGCTGGTCAGGGTTGCTGACAGGCTGAATGTATACTGCAATAGGCTTTTATTGACTACGCTTCCTGTTTTGTAATGAGAAAGTGCATGTCACAGCAGTCATGGCATCTCAGAATGGCCCATGCTTTGACCTGTAGAGACGGCATAGGGCATGTCTGGCAGGTGTTGCTTGCATCAACGAGGAAGCTTGGTGAACCACAGAGCACAGCTGATTGAGTCTGTGGCTCACTTGTAGAAACACTTATAAAAGAATTTTACTGTTGTTGAATGCATTGCTTTGTTCAATTTCTCAAATCTTTTCCAACTGCATGGCTAGATTGTTTACCCAGCACAAGTCTTTCGTGCTGGTTTGCAATGGAGCCTTGTGCTGTAGCATTAGAAAGAAGTAGTTAAAGAGACTATTAAATGGGTTTGAAGATTGCTGGTAAACGTGTTTAATGTGTATAATGAATGGTTTTGGGCATTTGCTTGAATTAGGGGTTCGTGGAACGGAACTGGATATTTATTGTTAATTTTTAAAAAGCCCCTTCTTTTTTAAATTTTCAGGCCGATTGATCAGTGCATAATGATAGTTTTTGGAGCTATATTTTTCTAAACAGTATATGTCAAGGGTGGCCAGACTGCGGCTCACAAGCCGCATGCGACTCTTCGTGGGTCCAAGTGTGGCTCGCGACTTTCTGTCATCTGTACCCCCCCTTCAATTTCTGTCTCTAAAGACAGCTTCCCTTATATTCTAGAAGAGGTGCTTGCTTCACGAATGCCGCATCACAATGCAGAGGCACAGTGAGCAATCGCTGCATGAGTGGCATTCACTGTTACCGCCAGCTTTGTTGCAAGAATAAAAGAAAAATAACCACACCCCCGTTTATGTTGTGGCTCTTCACTAAAAAGATGGCTCTTTTAATATGCCTGTCTGGCCACCCCTGGTATATGTCAAGACTATGGTGATGTCATGATGAGTGAGAGGCCACCAGACACTAATCCGCTGCAGCCACAACATCATGGGTTCAGTATAACCTAGTATAACTCAGTATAACCTAGAGGAAAAGCGAGTGACATTACACTCCACCTACCAGGGAGATGCGCAGGAATTCTGGGAGGATAAAATTTGATATTTGGCTTGGCTATTGTTGAGCATGAAACATGAGTTTAGCCGTAACAATGCGACTTTTCTCGCAGCCAGTGCCGAAGAAATACTGTGAAAGTTTCGATACAGCCTAACACTTTCGTTGAAATCTTTGAGGAAGTGAAAAGCACACTATATTAAAACAATTTCACCTGCGCGCAGACGAGAGTGTCATGGAGCATGTGCGGATTCAGAGGCAGAATCCATGTTTTTGGCCCAGCTCTAGCCATACCGAATACGAAACCTCATCTTCCCAGTATTCCCGCAGTGTATGCAGCGCTCTTTAAGAAACTCGCATAAACGGTGGCGCCACCTTTCTCTAGGAAGTATCGAGAAACTCTATGGTCACGGGCACACTTACAGTATCCATGAAAGCAGTCTGCTTGTGTTGCTGCGGGAACCCTCCGACACATGCGAGCTAGGTCAATGCATTTGTGCACATGGTTCCGATTTGCTGCTGCTGCTATGGGTTCATTATTGCCAACAACTAGAGATGAGAAAGGCAGTGAACAACACATGTGCGGGACGGTGGTGACCCATGCTCAGGAAAAAAAGCTGCGACACCGGAAATCTGCACACTAAGCGTTAACTGATGACCGATATGTGAAGTTGAGCTCTTGCTGCCAATTTGAGAGGCAACATTAATCTTCTTTGAGGGCTGGCAAACGTTGGCTATTATTGGCGTTCTCTGTTTGATAAAAATGGTGTATTTTGCGCCTGCTTTTCTGAGGAAAAGAGACTCAGGAGAGCACCTTTGTGCTGTGCTACTGTCTTTTTGTTCTCCAGACAGTACAGAAGAGTGTGAAGCAACGGGTTCCGCAGCAGGTTCCACAGCAAAAACCAAAGGTGGGAACATGCGTCACGTGTACAAGCCAAGTTGTGGCTACGTGATGTCCTAGTGCTTGTTTTTTTGATAGTTTTTTCTTGGCGGGAAACATTGCCACAGTGGCGCTTTCTCTGTGGTAATGTTAAGCTTCTGCATTCTCTTGGGGGTCATTGGTGCAGAAACTGGAATATTTGCGCTGATAGCTTTATAAAGACTTCGGATGTAACTATGGCATGCTTATTCTTGCATTCGACTCAGAAATTGGATTTTGCACACAGATGTGCTTAATGGCCAGTTTTGCAGTGTTACTCACCTGAGTTATTAAAAATCAATGGCTAAACTGTAGGTCGTGAACCCAGCTACGAGAAGTAAGTCAGTCCAGGTCACTGTTGCCATTGCCCTCTGCTATGTGAGATATTAACCCTGCTTCTATTTAATACAGGGCTTGTTTTTTTTTTCCCCCTCCTGCAGATGGCGACATTAGTCTTGTCATCTGGTTAGTCTTGCCATTGCATGGCCAGATTTTTCTCACTGAATGCAATTTTGTTGACTTACTTAGTTTGCTTGGCTACAAAAATCAGTAATGATCCGCACTGAAAACTTAACACCACATAAGTGCCTCATGCACTCTCTACATTCTAGTTATATGCTGCACTCGTCAAATAGGTGTTTTTCACTGACACTTGGTCTACGAGTGTTTCTGACATGGACATCCTACAGACAACCACTTGGAGGAAGAAGCTCTTACACACAAGTGTTAACCATGGCGAGATATCCTGTAGTTGGATACAACTCAAGACCGCAGCGGCTTTTCCCCGTCAAAGGACCCCTTCCAGCCTATCGCGTCGGCCAGTTCTCATGAACCTGTTAGCGTGACAGTGCAGGACAGGGAAGATGTCCGGGTTAGTCCCCTCTTGTATTGTCACGTTAGCAAGTTCATGAGAATCGGCCGATGCTGTTGGCTGGAAGGGGATGCTTTGACGGTGAAAAGCTGCTGTTTTCTTGAGTTGTGCTTGCGTCGGGTTCAGAAAGTGGAATGCAATAAGACGGCCCTCAATACAGGTTGAACATGCTGATTTCACCTGCAGTTCTGGCACAGTGCTGGGCAGGCAAAAGTGGCTCGTAAAATGAAGAGTGGCAGCTTTTATATTTAAGATATGTGGGACGCTGCTCACGTCCCCTCCACAAGTGGCTAATGCTGCCCCTGCTAACACACAGTTCAGGTTGTAAGTCAGAAGTGTTTTAAAAGCATGGTGGTGATAATAAGCAGTGACTTTTAATGTCCACGAAATTTTTCATTTGGGCTTGTGTGTCGTTGATCAAAATGGTTTGAACCATTTGTGGCGAATGCATGAAATTTTCTCATCAGGAGTGAGCTTTTTCGGTGCTGTTATAACATATTTTTTTTCTTTGCTTTGTGTTAATGCTTGCAGCCCAAGCTTCCGGTGCAGGAATTTTCCTTCACATTAAAAGTCAAGGGCTTGCCTTACAGCTGTAAAAAGGTGGGTGTCCCGATAAGAGTGCACATTGTGATTGTTACCTTGAGCTATGCTTTCCGCTTAAGCCTGTTGCTACACAGGCCATTAATTGGTATATTGCACTGTTGCAACCTTTCGGCTCTTACTTTTTGCTCTTCTGTTTTTATCCCTTGGCATTGTTGTGGTTTGCATGTTAACAGTCAAGCCAAGTTGGTTGGTGGGATGCAATGTTTCAGCATTTTAGTTTATACTTTTGCTTTTCAGTTTCTGTCATGATGTCAGTTCAGGTTTATTTTCTGACGATTGAGCCAGGGTGCTACGCAAAATGCAAACAAACATGAATGCCCTTTGTCAAAACCCAGCTTTTTTGTTGTGTATCGGTAAAGCCCTGCATAAAAACTTTTTACTCGACTGGTACTTTGCGTTCATTTTCTTCATTAGCTGATGTTTTGGATGCTTTTTTTCCTTGTTGTGTGCTTGCTAGAAACAAATCAAGGACTTCTTCAAGCCTGCCAAAGTGGCAAGCCTGAGGCTTCCACCAAGGGTCAAAGGTGAGCAGATTTATGCAGTGCATCTAAACTTGTGGGCAGACCTGTTCTTGTATTCCCTCCTTGCTAGTTCTTTTTTCTTTGTGGAAAAAGTGTCTGTGCAAGTCTTTCAAAAACAAGAGAGCTCATTTTACAGTATGTTATATGAGCAATCCATCACGTCACCTTGCAGAAAGAATTTTGCTACAATATTTAAAATGAGCACACAGAATTAGCTGTGCCCACAGTGAAGAAGACTTGTACCTGGCGGACGTATAAGTCTCCAGGATGCGCTAAAAGTGATCTAGGTGCCATAAGTGTGACATTAGCTAGTAGTCGCCTCATTTTTAGGCATTTGCAAACAGAGTGAAACCTCGTTATAGTGAACTGGTTAAAAATCCTAAAATGTTTCTATATAGCCGAAATTCATAATATAAAATTGCATTGAAAACTTGTGCTAGAGAAGCTAAATTTAGTTAGCAAAAGAACGTCATCTGGGAGAGTGCATGCTTAGTGCATGCTTCTAAGGCATACACTAAGATCCCTGTACATGTTCTTAAGGCAAATTGTGACAGCTTGACTCTAATTGTAACCATAATCAGTTGCAGCTGCATCAGTATGTGCTCTTACTGATTGAAACCGCTTTTGCGTTTTTCAGTTTGGTGTGCTCAAATGTGACATTGAGCAGGTTTCAGTGTACCAGTTTAGGAAAACTGGTTTCAGTTGTTTAGCTTGCCCAAAAACTTGTTTTACTAAATGTCATTCGAAGCCTGTTATTCCTTGGTTTAGTCAAAAGCTGCATTAAAAAGATGGGGGCTGGGGGGGGGGGGGGGGGGTTCTCTGAATGATGACACCGAACAGGCAGTTTGTGGAATGGGGAGTTGATGTATTCAGCGATGCTGTCAGATTCAACACTGCCAACATGATTTCATTATCCCAGGTGATCAAAAATGTCTCCAGGAAAGTAATTTATATTTACTTATGTTCTTGGCAGTGAAAAAGGAAAAACTAGCAGCAAACTTTTAATCTGCTCTCCAGAGGACATAATACACTTCTCTGTTTCTCTATTCGGAGTATGCATATGTGCGTGCGCATGGGTTTGTTTGTTTGTGTTTGTGTGCGTGCGTGTGTGTGTGAGAGAGAGAATTTTTTTCTCTATGATTTCCACCACCAGGCATTGCCTACCTTGGCTTCAAAAAGGAGCAGGACATGAAACAGGCCCTCAACAAGCACCACAGTTTCATGGGTGAGTGCGCAGTGCAGAATTCGAAAAAAAAAAAAATTCAAAAATTTTCCTTTAAAATTAGGGTTCTCTATTACTGGGACAGTGTGCTAGTAGGGGGTCAGCAACTGGATGACCTAACAGTGCCCTGAGCTTTGTCAGGGCTCTTTTTCTGCATGAAATATACTTTGTTTCTGTGCCAACGTCATGCAGTCTTTGCTTCTCAATAGGTAGTTTAGAACCGTGCCTCTCATTTCAGTTTAAAGCAATATTTTTTGTGTTGACGTTTAACTCTCTCTTCACCCATTGTGAGCAGAGGACAGCTTTAGATTTAAATGGGTCAGGTAGGGATTTTGGTGCAGCAAAAGGGCAACATTTTTTAAAGAAAAGAGTTTGGTTTTAATGCTCCTAGAAAGATGAAAATTGTGGCTAGTTAGTTTGTTTCTTGACATTCAATTACAGTTAAGTTTTTCTATTTTGTATGACGTACGCATAGTTACTGGCTTGTACAGAGTTGTTGAACATCGTAAGGGTTCGTGTCGAGCACTCATTTTTTCCTTCTGTACACATTTAGTCTTGCACACTGTCGTAGCTTCTTTCAGCTGTCATGTTAAAACATACAACACAAGAACCAGCCATGCTTTTTTTTACACTTCTTGTTTTGTTTGCCAATCGACTCAGCAATATCTAGAAGCCTTAGAGTTGGTGAAAAATCATCCGTCAATTTTCCTAAATACAAGAAGGCGTGACAAATTTGAAAGCTCACAATATTGGCTCTACAGTCAGGCCATCCTCTCTAAATGAATTTTGAAATATGTTGAAAAACACTAGAAAACTTTCTGAGTGTGCACAATGCACAAAACTGAACACACATAGCACAACCCTTGCTCAGGAAAAGTTGACACGTTCTTCAGCCTGTGCCAGCGGGTGCAAGTTTTTACATAATAAACTTTTAGAGCTATTGCAGAAAAAGGCAGTGCTCTACATTTAGGATGTTAGGTAGATATGGGTTAACTGCCAGGTCTCTTGGCTTTTCAATGTCGGACCCTGCTCTTTCATGCCCTATTTTTCTGCGGCATTTAATAAGTGCCTGAACTGCACTGTGGAGCACGCTGGCATTGATGCAAATATCAGAAAGACTGCTGCGCTTATTAAATGCACCGAACACATGCATTAAGGTCCTAATTGCAGTTGGTTGTAGGTTGGTTTAAAAGGTGCTCTTACTGTTACATATGTAAACATTTCATTGCACCCTTTTATTTAGAATCAGAGGGGGAGGGTCCACTCAGTTAAGGGGATACGCGGGTGTTGAAATGAACATTTTTATTATTGTAAATATTATAATTAAATGAGGTGTGTATATGTGTTTTTTTTTTCTTTTTTCAAAAATATAATTAGTTTCAGCATATTTCACTTAATTCCTGTGCTATAGGAAGATAACTGAAGCCTAATTAGTTCAATTCTTACACGTCATTAAGACACTTTCTTTCTATATTTTTTGGTCTCGACTAAAATGGTGCTGTAGACAAACGCCTGCCGTCTGGAGCTATGCAAATTATATTGTTGAAGTACATCATCGTGTAAAAATGTTAAATTTTGTACAAGCGCCATAATTATGAACTATAGTTAGGTGACATTATGGTTCACAAAATTTGGAATGTTTAAGTCAGCCTTACAAAACCAGCATAGCTCCACAGGTTAGTTCTTTCTGAATTGAATGGTGTAAGACTAATTGAAATTGCGGCATAAAAACTTAATAAAAACTATCGTAAGGCTAGTCATGTTTTCAAAAAAACACGAAGCTGAGAAAATCGCATTTGAAGTGTGCTCGCCAGCCATTCGGAGGTTACTGTAGAGGCCTAAAAAAACAAACAAAAAACAGCGGAATGTCGACATTCCAAAAATATTTCACAGCAGCGATTAATACCAGGTAGCGGGGAAGGGGCCCATCTTTGAAACAAAGCCAAGTTGGTACCCATCGGGGACACAGTCATGGGAAGTGATGGGCACGAAGTCCTTCCGCATTTTGCTCCGAAATTGCCATTTCCAGACTTCGTAGGTGTGCAATATATAGATATTTTAGTAGTTGAAGGACGAATTTAGACCTTGTAACGTTTTAGGCAGGAACTTTACAGTGTATTGATCTCGAATGTGCCGTTTTCGCAACATCTAAAGTTTTGCATTTTTTGATCATCTCAAGACCCGTGCCTCCCCTTAAAAGTATGATGTGTATTTTTGTAGTGCCCCCTGTCCTTAACTATCACTTATTGTGCCCAAACCTGGCTTCTTTGATATGGAAAAGTCAAGTGTCACAGCTGCTTGTGTGGTATGATGTGCTGTCGGCTACCTCTGAGAGTTGTCAAGTCGGCGCGCTGCGTGCCAACAGTAGGAAGGAACTTCTGGTGTTTCAGTTGTGTTTTTCTGAAAGGTCTTCATTTGTCCATCGCTTGTTTCCGTTCGCTTTCAGCTGGCCACCGACTGGACGTCACAAAGTACACCAAGCAAGTTGCTCCTGAAAAAAAGTGGCGGCAGGTAAGCCTGCATGACAGTAATAAGCTCTCATATACAAAGCAGGCCCTGAATGTCTACTGGGACAGCCGCGTGTGTTGTGCCATGGCTGCCACTAATAGCTATGCCTGTGCAGTAGTATCTCACTCCTGTTGTCTTCTTTTTGGCAATTTCCATGCCAGAGAAAGTTTGGGGAAGCAACAGGCTACTTTGTCAGCTTGAAAGTTTTGCTTAATAGGAAAAAAGTTTAGCTTTAGCTCCATCTACATGATTTGAGTCAGAATTAGCTTCTTTATCTGATATGTTCGCAAAACTCGACTTAGTCAAGGTTCAGTGCAGTCGAGTTTTACGAATATATCAACTAAGGAAGCCAATCCTGACTCATATCACGCAGATGGAGCTAAAGCCAAATTTTTTCCTATTAAGCAAATTTTTATTAAGCAAACCTTGGATACAATAGATTGTTTTAGTGCCGCCGCGGTGGCTCAGTGGTTATGGTGCCCGGCTGTTGACCCGAAAAACGCGGGTTCGATCCCGGCCATGGCGGTCGAATTTCTATGGAGGCAAAATTCTAGAGGCCCACGTACTGTGCGATGTCAGTGCATGTTAAAGAACCCCAGGTGGTCGATATTGCCGGAGCCCTTCACTACGGCATTCCTCATAGCCTGAGTCGCTTTGGGACGTTAAACCCCTGCAAACCTACAAAATGGATTGTGTTATCTGTTAATAGATTTTTAAACACATTTGTTAGCACAATGGCTGGGGATCCTTTGGCCTTTTTGTTTTTATTATAAATTACCGTCCATTGTTTTCTTTTTTACAAAGGGAAGGAATAAGAGTGCTGTTTAATTATAGTTTAAGTGAGCAGACTGTTGAGCGAGTCGGTCAGTCATTGTCACATAGGTGACTGCGCACACACAAAGAAGGACGTGAAGGGTACGCAAAAGTACAGACTTGCTACTGAATTTTGTTCGGAAAACGTGCCTTTTTTTATACCCACCACCATCATGGACTATAGTGGTAATTTGAAGAATATAAAAAAATATTGCTTTTTCAAATAAAATTCAATCAAGAGTGCACTTGTTGTGTACGCATCATAACCTTGTTTATGTGTGCACAGTTACTCTTGTGACAGTTTAATTGCTTTGCACGCTTTTGCTCGGTTTGCTTTGAAAGCCTCATTTTGTTTGTTTTTTTTGGCGGCTTGCAGTTCGAAGACCTGGGAAACCCACAGGAGTCACTGGCAGATGTAAGCTGACACCTCTCGTTGAATTTCATCTTGCATTCTTCCGTTACAGTCGAACGTTTCAATTCCTCTGTAGCCTTGTTACCACATATTTGGGGTATGTACAGCACTTTATGTCGCCGAGAGAATTGTATCTTGGCGCAGCTGGTTTTCGCGGGAAGGAAAAGGAATAGTAAAGTTAAAAAAAAAGATGAGACAGTTTGATGATTTCATGTCTGAGGTGCTACAATTTTATTTGCAGACAGGGCGGATCTTCATTCGAAACCTGTCCTACACCATCACGGAGGATGAACTGGAGGCACTGTTCAAGAAATACGGTATGCCTCAGTTTTTTTTTATTATTATTATTTTCCTCCTGTCTCCCTCTCTAATTTCTATTTTGTGCATCTTTTCAATGAAAGAACGCCTTGGAGCAGTGTGTGTTGTAAACACTTCTAGCCGAAGGGACTTGGCTATGTTTTGGGCATACTGTGTTGGAGCATTGTTATAAATCTGCTGTGGTGCAAAAAGCAAGCTGCTTGAGTAGCTATTGCATTTGCCTCTCCTGTATAGTGTATTGCTTACCCAGTGCTAAAGAGTCTACTTACAAGGAAAGGCAGAGAGGTCAGGCTGAGTGAGTGCCTCCTTGAGTACAGTGCCTGCAGCATTGTACCCACAGTATTGCGATTGTCTGTCTGTTTCACTGAGGGACCATGTGGTAATCCGAGACTATTACCCTACCCCGTAAGCATTACTTCTCTAGCATTATTGTCAGTAGATATTATTGATACAGATAGTTTTTCGTGATTGTTCAAAAAACACTTCCGTCGAAAGAAAATGCGCACAAGATCTCCCCAGACCTGGTGGAATTGTCTGTTAGAGGGTAGTTTGGCATCATGGACACGAGGCGGTGCTAAACTATTAACCCACGTGGGAAAGGCAATGGGAGAGGGTCAGGAGGCCAGACAGACTGCCGACACCGCAAGCACTGCACTCGAGGAGGCACTGGCTGAAGTGGTGGTCACCGGGCCTGCCACGCTGCTGCACTAGGGAAGGGAAAGGGGAAAAAAAAAGAACGGTATAATGTGTGACGGTGGGGATGAGGGAAATGTGAACTAATACAGGCACATCACTGACCCATTAAGACAAAGGCAAAGTAAAGTAATCTCATAAGGGAACATGGTCTTAGTGTTCACTAAGCAGAGTTTGGGCTAGAGCAGCATGTGCCCATGATACTAGTTTTATCCCCTCGAATACTGCTAACTGAGCATGGCTGACGGTGCCATTGTGCAGGGCCCCTTGAAGAGGTGCACCTGTCCATCGACCGAGTGACGCGCAAGCCCAAGGGCTTCGCGTTCGTCAGCTTCCTCTTTCCTGAGCATGCCATCAAGGCTTTCACCGAGCTGGACGGCCAGATGCTTCAGGTGGGTGATTAGCACAAACTATACTATGTTCGCGCAGGCTAAGTCCGCGCGCAAAAAATAGTTTGCCACAAAACCAAAGCGAACACAAGTATATTTCGTTGTGACAAATCTTACGTGCTGCGACTGGCACCTCCTGGACTTCTCTTTACCTCGTACTACATTTTCGTCCTGCGACTCGTCGAGACCTGAAAAGAAAAAGTACACGTGGCGGTATGATACGCAGTTGGTTGGACGAATCGCTCCTACTCAATCCGCGCCCAAAAAGTAGTTCCCACTCCGTGAAAATTATGACCAGAGAGCCCGCACACTCAGCGCCTGACAGCTTCGACGGTGATTTTCAGTGCTACCGCATCGTTTTATACCACTTTTTGTTTTCGTCCAAACACTGACAGGAGTTTCGAGAAGAACGAATGATGGCGTGGCGGAGTAATATGGTTTTGCGGACGCACTACTTCAGCAACCTCCGCAGCGTTGCCTGCTATGTATGAAACGGTGTATAAGCGGTTCATTTCAAAGTGGGGTGATGGGGAAGGGCAGAAGGAGGGAGAAGGGACCACTTTAGTGCACATTTTGAGAAATAGCAGCCTGGAAAGCTGCAGATGGAGCCTTCGAATGAGCCTCATAGCTTGTTATTGTCGGACATCTTGTAGACGTTTTAATCTCTCGAGTGGCATCATCTAAGTCTATGTGTGTAACGCTGAGAACCCCTGTGAGCACATGACTGGCGGGGAAATCGGATGAAGAAGCATGAATGACAGATCTTGCTGCTTGGGGCGCCAAGAGGAACTGGTCTGCTAGGTTGGGCATTCGGGTCCTCTTGTAATGGCACCATTTACAACAAGTGCTCACTTACTGCAACTGGCGACAGCGTGACCTTCACGATGCACATTAGGGCTGCGGCAGCAGGTTTTGTTTAGGACAAATATCCGCAGACGTGAGACTAAGTAACACCAAACACATGCAGGTGCCACAGACTTTGCTGCTTTTTATTGTGGGCATACATCAGTGTTAAAACCTCAGTGGCTTTCACTTTCTCCACAAGGAGTGGTAAAAGGAAGCATCTAGGTTTTACAAAAAACAAGGAAGAGATGGAAAAGAGAGCCTGCCACGTGTGCAGACTTTCTTTTGCGGACTTGCTGAGATAGTTGCTGTATATTGCCGATTATAAGTTGGCATTTTTTTTTTTTTCTAAAAATGAGCTTTCAGAGTTGAAGGGTGAACTTATAATCAGAGTCGACCTGTATGTGCAGTCGTGATGTCGACATATATATCTGGTCACTACTTATTGTTCCACATATTGGTAGCACGCCAAGATGCTGTGCGCCAGTAACATTATGGTGTATTTATCTTTTGAAGAGAGTCTGCATCCTACCTACAAGCAACGAGTCACAAGAGATGTCTCGTGGGCAAATAAATGTTCTGAAAACCCTATTGGCGAGGTAGCGCTGCAGGGTAAGGCTGTGTTGGCCTATATTCGAAGTCAAACTTTTTTTCGCCCAGAGGGGCTCCTGATTTTGGGTTTGACGTATAATCTTAGTCAACTTATAATCGGCAATATACAACCCTACAGCTAAAGTGTTGTTTCTGTGCTGGTTTTATGTGACTTTGCTTATGGCATGTATTGTTTTGCTGAGTGTGCAGTTGTAAGGTGTAGTGTCATAATAGGGTTGTGTCTGAACAGGGGAGACTCCTCCACCTATTGCCAGCCAAGGCCAAGAAGTCGGAGCAAGAGGATGGGGAAGGTCCAGGTGAGTTCTGTGTGTGTGCTGTTTGTGCTGTTATGTGTATGTGATGTGCACACGTGCATGCGTGCACAACACACATGTGCTTTATTTACGCAGCCTGGATGATATACTGTTACGAAGAAGACGAAGCTGGCAGTGGCGCGGGACGGAGCGCTCGCGCTAGGCCAGCGGCCATTAAATCATCTCTTGTCCATCGTTCATCACGCCTCATTCTTCGGCTGGCCGCCACATAACATTATGTCCCTGGAAAGCCAGACAGATGCGGAAGAAGAAATTCACCTTTTCTTGGTTTATCGTATTGAGAGAGGACTCATGTCTATATGTTCTGTTTTTCAGAACTTCTTTTCATCGCTTCACGTTAGCTGCGCTGCTGGAAATGAGCGCTTTTAAAGTTCAGATCTGTTGCTCCAACCTAGTATGCCATTGCATTGCCTCATGTGCTACTAGGATTTGTTTGCGGTTTTGTTGCGGACCTGTGGTGTTGGTTATGTTTTTACAACGGTATGTGTGCAGTGAACTTTCTGTCACCAATTGTTACGAAAAAACTCTGCCTTGTCTTTGTCCCTGCATTTACATCTTAGCATTACCTTTGTCCCTGCTGTACAGAAATAATGCTCTCCACGTGGGCCTAAAGAAAATGTGAACTGGGGTGGGGGCTTTCTTAAGAAAGTGCCATCATCACTGACTGGGAGTACACATTTATTCTATTGTATGCTATTCTATTCTATTCCTTTCTGTTGGCAGTGCCAGTCAAGTAGGCTTAGGAGGAACCACACTTACTGGGAATTGTGGGGCACTGTGTGGTACAGCCTTCATTGTCTATCTATGCTTTTGGAGAAGGAGAAAATTGAAAGTTTTTTTAGCACAGGGCATTGCTCACATTTTCGGGTTGTGCCAAAAGGCCTGCAGCATGTTCCTGCACTTTGGAATTCATCACCTTGGCACCTTTACTACCACCTAGTTCCTCCTTCATTTAGTAGGCAGGAATTTATCCAGTACGTGTCTTTTTTTTTTCAATTACACTGGATTTGAGCACTGTTGTGTTGTCACCGCTACGTGACATAGATCAAGCAGATTGCAGAATGGGACTCTTGCACTAGATGTAGAAATGTTGAGCAGCTCTGTGGTGATTTGAAAAAAGCCACATTGTTACGCCTTATGTGGCTTGGCCTGTTTGAATCTGTGTGACGGCAGTGTTGAAAGAAGTACAAGAGAGGCAGCAAAGGCTTCTTTGTGGCCTGGGCTGGCAACAATCTCAAGTGCTGTCCAGCAACATGCCAACGTCCATCACAAATCTGTCGTCTCCACACCTTTGTTTTTTTTCACTGTGCTTTGCAGAGCCAAAGTCCTTCAAAGACAAGAAAGAAGCTGAGCTCAAGAAGGCCAGTGGGAAGTAAGTTGCTGTTTTGTTTAGAGCTACGGACCTCAAGTGTATAGAGACATTGCTGTGTTTCTATTCTGCTCATGAATTTCTGAGTGCAAAATGCTGAGGCGTGTGGTGATTATCATGTCTCTCTTGATCCTTGGTCAGAATAGACGTATGCGTATTTAGTTAACATATATAATATACATATAATAAATTAGTGTATATAGTTGAATAGACGTATATTTAGTATATTTAGTTATATGGTCAGGGCTTTGTAACAGTTGTCTTAAGTGTGTAACCATAATTTCACTACCGACCCCTTATGATGAGGGCTTTGACGTATAAGACGTAGATAAATAGATAAATAATTTCATGAATGTGGCGTGGGCTGTTTTACCCATAAACAATTGTGTGTGTGCGTGTGTGTGCGTGCACGCGTGTGCGTGCGTGCCCTTATAAAGCTGTGAACAGACACTGTGGGCAACAAAGTGGCTGCCCCTTCATTCGGCCAGCAGTCCAGTACATGCTGCCGTTTCTGAAATTTTGTGAGCAAACATGCACGAAGTTTTCTGCAAACTTAATACAAACGAGCTCAGTACAGTGCAAGTGTTGCAGTTTGTGTGTGTCCTGACTTGTTTCCTTCTGAAAGACACTCTGAAGGAGTAGCAACTGTTGCTGAAGAGTGCAAGCCCATTGTGTGTCCTACTTTCGCAGGGGCCACAATTGGAACACCCTGTTCCTGGGAGCCAACGCCTTGGCTGACGTCATGGCTGAACGTTATGACACCTCCAAGCAAGAACTGCTTGGCACGGTGAGGCGACATTCATGCACTGTCTAGTTTGGCTCAGTCTCTGAGATGCCGCCGCGGTGGCTCAGTGGTTACGGTGCTCGGCTGCTGACCTGAAAGACGCGGGTTCAAAGCGGGCCGCGGCGGTCGAATTTCGATGAAGGCGAAATTCTAGAGGCCCGTGTACTGTGTGATGTCAGTGCACGTTAAAGAACCCCAGGTGGTCGAAATTTCCGCAGCCCTCCACTACGGCGTCCCTCATAGCCTGAGTCGCTTCGGGACGTTAAACCCCATAAACCAAACCATCATTCTCTGAAATTTCGAGCTTTTGAAATTCTGTGTGGGAAGTGACAAGCTCCAGTTTTACTATATTTACTCCCGTAAGAACCCACTCGTATACTGATCCCGCCTCCCACTTGCAAGTTGGAAATGGACTTTTTTTTTTTAACCTTTCATTAAAACGCACACCCGGCCTCCATGGCCAGTCTTCAGAATGTTCGCTTTTTATATCACCGAGAGTGCCGCTGTTGTCTTTTACAAAATCGTCAGATCATGCTGTGATGCAGCAAGCAGTTAACACCTTCTGAAGCCAACCATACTAAAAACCTGGGACTCTAACATGGATGAACTTGTTGACCGCTCGCTTTTGTTTACAGACGTACGTCCTCCATACACCCTCACTCAATTTGCTTGGTTGTTGTGGCTGTGGGAAACAGGCTGTATCTTCATATTTTCCGTCTACAAATCGAGGTTGTCAGTGACGGGATTGGATGCATCGCAGGGCAGCACAAGTGGGTGGAGAGAGAGAGTACTTTGCGATGAACTGCTCCAGGATTGCTTGATAGCATGGCTATTGCTGCATGGAAAGTGTGACCTGTGGGTCATGCAAACCACTCATTGATATCCCTTTATTTTTCAAGTTGCCACAGGCCAGATTTTCAGATACGTACCTGAACTCTGGCACAAAAGCCTTTCAAGATAACTAGTGACTTGTATGTGGTACCTGTCGGAGTTTGTTGTGCGGCATGAATAACATTTGCCTAAGTCGACGTTTTGAGAGAGCTTTTTTTAGAAGTTCTTTAAGTTCTTAAGCTCTTTTCAATTTTAAGAGCTGCTTTTTTTTTTTAAGATTTCTCATGTGTGTTGCAAGGCATTCATAAGATTTCTTCCACTGACTGTTCAGAGGCATTGTGAAGGGCAGGAAGTGAGCAACTTGACAACAACAGTGAAGAATCTTCCTTGCTTCTTAGTTTTGTGATGAAGACAGTGGTCATCTCTTGCTCCTGATTCTGTCTCTCCCCAGGAAACGGGTGAGAGCGTGGCGGTGCGCATGGCCTTGGGAGAGACCCAGGTCGTGGCCGAGACACGAGAGTTCCTCGAGAGCAACGGAGTTGTACTGGACGCATTCAGCCGTCCGGCCACGGAGCGTAGCAAGACAGTCATCTTGGTCAAGAACCTGCCAGCCAAGACGCCTCCCAAAGACCTCCGCTCTGTCTTCGGAAAGTGAGCTATCTTTTTGCTGCGATGGCAGTTAAGGGCGTGCTTCCTGATTACTAAAGTTTCCATTGCCATGTTGACCACACTGCTGCAGAAGCACCAAACATCCCACAAGCATCAGCATGGGCAATACAGTGGAGCGAGCACTAGCTTTGCACCACCCTTGCTCAGGGTCTAGCTTGAACATGTTTTGGGCCACTGCATTTTGACAAAATCAGTAAATAAGCAGTGCATTGTTGTGTGATAGCATTTTTATGCCATACTACAGCTTGACTGACTCATTGCTCTCCAACGAATGTGATGCAACATGCTCTGAAAGTTCTGGATTGATACAAGCCTTCACATTTGAGAAGGCTGGAGACATGGTAACATCTTTAACAATAGAAGTTGCCCGAAATCAACCAGTGGAAAGCACAAGCTCCCCCTGGATAGTCCAGTGAGAATGAAATACTCACCATGGAAATAAACACACAGGGACAGTCACTCTGCATTACGTGACGGAGGACGCGTCACAAAAAGAGCTTAAGTTGGTTGACATGCCTGAGCTGCTGTGGAAAAACTTAGTGGTGCCTTGGCTCATAGGTGACGTTCCTCACGCAGGTTTGGCATGCTGACGAGGGTGGTCCTTCCGCCCTGGGGCGTAACCGCCCTGATCGAGTTCCAGGATCCCACCGAGGCAAGGGCTGCATTTCGACGCCTTGCCTACTCCAAGGTGGGTTTTACTCGTCAAATTGGAAACTGCCTTTTGGCGTTATGCAGCAGAGCAGGTTTAAGCATCCTAAACTGGCATTCTGTTCTCTGGGCACCTGCAGTTTCGGATTAAAAACAAGTGTTAGTTGTAATAAAGCTTTTAATAGTTTGGGATACAGTCAATTCAAGAAATATCAAAACCTGAATACCGTATTTACTTGTGTAATTTGTGCACTTTCTTTCTTTAAATAATGGCGCCAAAAATGGGGTGTACAAATTATGCGCAAATTTTCCGAACACGTCCTAACAAACGCTACAAAAGTCATAATAATGCGCAATATATACCGTATATTGCTGCTTGTATGTAGACCCTTCATCTTGCACCCCTTGCAAAAAAAAAAGTGTCGACTCCAAACATAAGATGGATACCCCCCTCCCGCCCCGCCCCATGTTATGTAGTTCCCCGTGTGATAGCATTACGTCCCATGCACAGCTCAAAGCAGTAAACTCTCTACAGTACAGTTGCAAAGCCAGCAGTCAGAGGCAAATGAAGATTCAAGGTGACAAAACGCCGCCCTCGCATGCGGCTGAACTGAGTAGCAGCAAACAGAACAGCCAACCGTTCAGTAGTTTCGGATTCTGGTGCAACGCACGCTGCGGAAGTTACCAGAAGCTTTTTCTCATAGCTGTTAGTGAAGTTCGCGGTGCTGTACATTGTATGCCGCATCCGGTCGCGTTAGTGGAATGCCCATTACGTTCTTTCTTTTGGACCCTCTGCACAACCGCAGAGAAGGGGGGAACTCAACCCAGCGGGAGACGGGGGGCGCCGGATGGCGGGGGATTACGGGAGAGGTCAAACTCCCCTCATGGAGGGAGTCGTTAGGTCGCATCCTGTGTGCACGTGTTTACGGCGAGGCGGACCCGCGTCACAGTGCGTGGCTTTTTGTACCATGTCTGCAGCGGCGCGCTTTTGAAGCGTGGTCAACAGGATATTGCCACGCTAGCTGCAGGCATGAGGAGCGACGATGCTTAACAGATGGGTTGAAGTGGCTTTCCTGGAACTTGGGGCAACCGGACGTTGGGAAAGTTAGTGTTCACGAAGCTCGCAGCAGGAAAGCATAATTATTCGAAATCATGATGGTGGAAAGTGTACATATGTGTACAGTGTCGCGATGAGTTACCTTCTTTCCCCAATCATTGATTGGTTGTGTTATCCTTTCCGAATTGCTGATTGGTGGTGTTTTCCTTTCCCCAATAAGTTATTGGGTGGATGTTTGTACAGTACCTGACTGGTTATTCTGCCCACCGAGGGCGGGGACATAGGGTTTAAAACCAGCTGTTTCGGCAGGACCGAGGGCTGGTTTCGTCACATAGAAGTACGAGCTAGTCAAGTGTAAATACCGTATTTACTCGCGTAATCCTCGCACTTTTTTTCCCTGAAAATCAACGCGAAGTTTGGGGGTGCGATAATTATGCGGGGAAAATTTTCAAGCAAATGTTTCGGAGTGTTAAATGAAAAGATGAATGGGTGCGAGATCGGGATTGTCAGGTCCGCTATTGTAAATATAACGAAAACATTACTTTCAAGCGGAACTTACCTTCATTATGAAAGTACAAGGTGAACGTAAGCTCAAGCTGCTAAAGCACTTTATTTGCCGCGCGCAGCCTCCCGTCACTACTCGCGTTGCGTACGTCTATCAGGCAATTCTGCTCTTGATCAGAGTCCGTGTCGACACTGGAATCGTTGGCTTCTGCGGCATCGATTTCTTCATCTTCCGATGCTTCTTCATCGTCCCACACCAGGTGGTCCTCAGTCGCATCCAAGGCGTTCGAAATTCCGGTTTTTTTTAAACTTCTGGCCACCATGTCTACATCAATCATCGCCCATGCCTCTGAGTTTAGATTTTTCGAACCTAAGCACCCCCTCTCAGTTTGGGCATCGCGTTGGGATCGCGATCGTGAAAAAAAGGGGGTGCTTAGAATCGACTAAATACGGTAGTTGTAGCCGCGGTCAATAGGTGGCGACCGCTACGACAAGCAGACGGCTCGCGGCAGTAATTTTGGGGGTGCGATGATTATGCAGGGAAAAAATTTTTCCCAATTTTTGATAGCCAATGTGGGGGGTGCGAGCATTACGCGAGTGCGAGCATTATGCGAGTAAATACGGTATGTTTTCTCCTTGCTTGTATCTTCCTTTGTGCTTTTAATTGTTATAAAAAGTTAACCTCTCCAGAAGTCTCCTCTTGCAATGTGATTGAGCAATTCGAATCTGCAAGACGTCAAGAATCCTACAACATTATCATCAACCCAATTTCCCTCTACGAGATCTTAAGAGAGGATTTCAACTGGCGCAGCCGTAGAGGGGACATGTAACTTTGTTCATACAGGAAAGCAACCTTCGGTGCACAGTTGACTTTTTCTCATCGGAAGTAATTTACAAACAAATTACAGACTTTTTTTGACACCACTCTGTCACCTTTGCACGCGGCAATGCAGCTACACCAATCTTCCCAAGCTCGCATGCCCTGCGTGCACCCAAGTGCATGCTGGTGTGTTTGCGCGTGGAGCACAAAATATGCGAGTAAAAGTTTTTTCTTCCAAAAATCCTGCTAAAAAATTAAGGGTCCGCAAATCATGCTTGTGCGCAAATTACCTGAGTAAATACGGTATCTCATCGTTTTATGCACCAGGCACGCGGTGCAACACAAGTTGGCAATTTTGTTTGGAGACGAACTAGGCAGCATCGGAGCAAAGCGTTCAAGAGTGCGTGACTCCAGTACCGCAGCTTCATTCACCAGTGGCAGGGCTGATCAAATGCCCAATGCGCGATCCCTACTGCACATTACATTTCCTCTATTAGTGCACTGTAACTGAGCCATGCCATGTGTGCACATTTGTCTTTCTCTGGCCACACCACGTCACAACAACAGTACACAAATCGTGCTCATCTAAAGCATGATTGTAATAAAAGCAAAACTGTGTTGCAAGTGTGCAGTAATGGGCCGACATAGTGGCTTGTCCTATTCAATTTGTCCGTAAACTCAGGCTGCCCTCTAAATGATGTTCAGAGGCTGGACGTGACGGCTTAGTTACCACTTAAGTTTTTGGCCTTCCTGTTTCAGTTCAAGCACGTTCCCCTGTACCTGGAATGGGCGCCCACTGGAGTGTTCGCTGCTGGAAAGAAGGGTGCAGTCGAGAAGGAGGAGAAACCAAAGGTTGGTGTGGGTGACCTAGAGGTACATAAAATGGCACTAGGTGTTGCAGCTGGTGTTATGTTTATGAGTTAAACCTGGATGTAAGGAACTTTCGCATAGAAAATTCCTCTATTGCAAATTTTCTCAATTTCCCAACACTGTGTAACAAAGGTGTTGCAGTGGTCAACCTCGATATAAGGAACTAGCCACGCCAGCTGTCCACCCGTTCTTAAAATTTGGGCGAATTACACAAAAGTTTCGTGATTTTGACACAAGCTGCCATTGGGGTCTACGGTTGCAGCAAACGAGCACAGTTAACACAGCACACCATACTCTAGCAGCCGCCACGGTGGCTGAGTGGTTACGGCGCTCGGCTGCTGACCCGAAAGACACGGGTTCAATCCTGGCCGCAGCAGTTGAATTTCTTTGGAGGAGAAATCGTAGAGGCCCGTGTACTGTGCGATGTCAGTGCACGTTAAAGAACCCCAGGTGGTCGAAATTTCCGGAGCCCTCCACTACGGCACCTCTCATACCCTGAGTCACTTTGGGACGTTAAACCCCATGAATCAAGCCAACCAAACCGTACTCCAGCATGATCAACACCTCTCAGTGACAAACACAGCAGTCTCCATATTTTTTGCTTTTGTAACTTACCGAGTGGAAGTACAACAGTTCATGTCCAAAAGCAGCACAAAACAACAGGATGTAACAAAGAAGGCATGAGATAAGCAGTGTGCATCCATTGCCACATCTCGGTTGCTCGTTCGAATCAGGCGCCAACAGCAGACACGTGGCAGGCTTAAGGTCTTTCTATTTTTACAAATGACAACCATGCAGAAAGAGGCGAATGCTTCTGACTCTACCTTGTCGCCCCACTCTACCCACCCTGCGCTTAGCGGCATCACGCGATATGCGGCAGAGATGGTGACGGTTGCTGCCACACTCACGTTATCAACGCGATCATTTCACAGTGTCTAATTTTTGCGATGGGGTTTACTGTGAATGTTTGAAAGGTCATTTAATCTACAATTATTTTTCAATTTGCCTTCTGTTCTGCACAGTTGTGTCGACTTCTGACGTGAAAACTGCATGTAACGAGAACCTCCGTGTAACGAAAAATTGTGGACTTTTCTTGATTTCATTATATCCAGGTTTAAAGTCTGATGAAATACTTCAAAAGTCAGGCCACCCATTTTTAATGCTGCCACCCAACTCCTATAGAAATTTGCCTGTGCAAGCTTGCATCCCTGCCAGTCATTCTCCTGCTGTACTGTTGTGCATACACACTCCCTTTAAAAGCAGTGAATAATTTGAAAACTATGCTTGTCTATTTTTCTTTAGCTGTCTTATCATCGAGAGATCTAAGTTCATTTTATAGCAGCATCACTTAGCAAGTTATCTCTCAGCTGGTGTAAATATTTTGGACGCACATGCACAGACTTTTATTTCTTTTTGTTTAGACATACAGTCGAACCCGGATATATCGAATTCGAAGGGGATCGGAAAATAGTTCGATATAGCGAAAATTCGATATACACATATAGGCTAAAACTGCACTCCCGATCATAACAAATTGTGGCTTACCGTTTGGAACAGCCGCGAATCACATAGTATGGGCACGTAATGTGAAAGCGCTTTATTTCGCGGAAAAAAAATCACTAATTTTGGGCTGCTTTTTCCCCTGGGAAACGAAGTTCAAAACACTGGCCTTGATCTTCTCGAGACTGTCCAGGTGCGAGAGCACAGTGCCTTCCATTTCGCCGCAACAGCGCCGAATCAGGCTAACGCTGACGCCAGTTCAGTGGCTGCGCACGGACGCGTTTCTTCGACAACACAGTTGCCCTCGTCGTCGCTGGAGTCGGCGTCTTGAACGCCAGTTACCGCTTGAACTTCGCTGTCAGCGTTAAAGTCCTCAACAGTCACTTCGGACGGAACGGCGCCGAGAAAATTGGACAAGTCGCGAAACGCGTCGTCCAAGAACACATCGTCATCTAAATCTTCCGGACATTCATCTCCGGCCACTTCGAGGCCTCCCTTGCCAAAACAGTTGGCTACTGGGGCCTGCTTCACGTCGCGCGTTGAAACACAGGCACACACAAAAAAAAACAAAAAAAAAACACGCGAGGCGCAGATGGAGCGATAAGAGCGAAGCCTATGCGAGCGGCAGTCAACGTGGCTGCGAAGGAACGACAGAGGGAAAAGAAAGAGCAGGGAGAAAGATCGGCGCTCTGGGCTTCGTTTTTTTTTTTTTTTTTCTGAGCTCTCTCTTTTCCCCAGACCCACGATGTGCCCACGAGCGACCGTTTTCTCTCTCTCCCTTTCCCCAAGAAGCGTGGCTTAGAACCGGCGCCGCGCGTCTCCATGCCGCACTCTCTCTTCGCTAAATGACCTTGACGGAGCACACGCCGGCGGTACAGGAGGAGCGGGAAAGCTCGCGCCGGTGGGGTGCAAAAACGGGGAACAAAAAAAAAAAAGGGTCCTGCGCCTGCTGACTGACTGCGGAAATGTTCTCTGCTGAGGCGGCTGAGGACCGGACAGGAATGTCTTTGGGGAAAGCGCACCGTCCAGGGGCGCGGCGTTCGATATATCCAATGTCCGGCGAAAGTAGAATTCGATATACAACGCAACTGTCCTATACTTTTACATAGTATTTTCAAGGGGGTAATCTGTGTGTTCGATATAGCTAATAATTCGAAATATGCGGGTTCGATATATCCGGGTTCGACTGTATTCATCTTGTGTCTTGTTTGGCTGCTTGCCGCTCATTAATTTTTCTCAATACAAAAGAATGTAACCTGTTTCAGCACGACATGGATAACCAACCGCCGTCGAGAGCTAAAGCTGCCCTCATTTCAGTGCCAGCCTAATAAGCTTCCTACGAGTCTTGCGAGATTGGCTAGTGATATTCTGACCCCGTATGCAGACACTTGAACGGCGCTAAAACCAGGTCCCAGTATTTCTTATTGGAGCCGTTGCTTCGTTATAGCGGTGCGGTACGTTACCTCGGTTGCAACTGCAGCATACTACTAGTGGGCTTACCAGTCACTGCGTATATTGAAAACAGCATAGCTGGTTTTTAATGTGCCATCGACGGGCTTCAGAAACTGAGAAACAGGCCTTGGAGGGACACTTTCCTAAGGACAGAAAGAAGTTAGTACCGACTCGTGTATTAACTTCTGCAAGGTGGCGATTTCTCTTGGGAGAATACGTGTGTTGGTTGTCTTTGCCACACAGCCTACGAGTATGCACACGGGCCATCGCGCTTGTCCACATGACAGAAGTGCCCTGTGGATGTTGCGTACACCGGGCTGAAGGCTTTGGTGATGGCTGAGTTCTGATCATTAGAAATTGTTTTGCACTTTCGTTTTCCGGGTCCTGTGAAACCAGTGGGATCTCAATACCAACGAGCACACCAGTTGCGCTGCAAACGTTTTTAAACATGCACCCATACTGCAGAAACGGACACTAAACTGCTCATGGAAGCAGGCGCTGCATGTAACAAGGGAACTACAGTTTACCACATAGAATTGCTACGGAAATTAGGAAGTGTCAGCCACAGTTACAAGTTAATATCTGTGGACGGCAGGTTCATTGAAAGTTTGTTAAGTCCCATTGTAGGAAAAGTTTACTTCTTAAAAACGAGATATCAGATACATTGGCTACTGAAGGAGCTTCCAGGGGGAAATGAAAATTGTTGGCATAGTGTGTTGAACAGCCATGGCACAAGGTAATGCTGGACGAAGGAAGGAAAATAGCTCTACTGGTACGCTTTCCTTCCGTTGTCCATCATCTCTTTTTGCACAGTTTTGTTCAGTATATATTTTATGGACAGTTTGCCTGGTTTTGTAAACGTGGCTGGCGGTTTGTCCTGAAGTTGATGTAAAACAGCAAGGTGTCGTGGATGTCCAGGCGGATGTGAAGGAGCAGCCTGCGGAGGATGTGGCAGAGCAGCCGGAACAAGATGTTGAAGAGGAGGAGGAAGTGCCGCCTGAGCCAGACACGACCCTGTTCGTCAAGAACCTCAACTTCTCCACCACTGAGCAGGCCGTCCGGGAGGCAAGTGTCACTTTTTCTTTACCAAGTTGCATTCTTTAGCATTTCCTCATAACTGGGGGTGGGCGAATATTTTTGAAACTTCAAGGAGTTTGTGTGTCGTACCGTATCTACCTGTATGTAGTGCTCACTCTTGCTGGCATGCAATACGAAAAAATTGTTGTTATTCGATGATATTGATTCATTTAAAATTTAAGGAACGATATTTCACTTCTAGTATATCAGTAAAACAAACTCACACCGTGTTCAGGTAAGTGTAATATTTGTTAGTATTCTGTTCAGTTGCAGTGCAGTTCTGATGTTGAGAGCACTTGAATTTTTCGAGTATTCTAAAATACCGAATTTTTGTGTTCACCTAAACTTATTGCAGAACATCATGTTATGCCTTTTACAAACGGGTCTCGTTAGTTCAGTGTGCACGGTCAAGGACCTGTCATGTCAAGCAACTTACCTAATACCACTGTTCATTTACACCTTTGCATAATCAGCTTAGCTGTCTGTATTGGTCATCAGTAAATCTACTGCAGCACTAAAGTATGGCTTCATTTTGTGCAGTGGAATTCATTATCACTGCAGCTTGTTTCTAACGAAGTTGTGACATCATGTGTCATTTCCAGTGGGCTTATTTTTGTCATTTTTTTGTTGCAGCACTTCGAGCAATGTGGCACAGTCCATGAAGTCACAATTGCGAGAAAGAAGGATGTCAAGAATCCAGGTGGAGTACTAGTGCATGGCACCTGCTGAATTAGTCTTTGTTGATTACATATCACTTGCATTGAAGACAGGCTTGCACCACAACGCCGCAGCAACACACTTCAGGAGCTTTGTATGCACTAAGATCTTGCTGTTGTGTCCAGTGACCCCAGTGAGCACCTCTAACATTTCAGGGTGATATTCATGAACTCCAAGGCAGCATTGCAAAAGCTCTCTAACAAGTACAGTGCATAAACCACTATGCATGACATTGGACACTTTCATCACTTGACCAGCATTGCTAATCATGCTGTAATTTTCCAGTTGGTCTACGCACGTGGCACCTTTGGTGATGCAAAGGTGAAGGAAGTGGCCCCAAAAGGACACTGCTACTGGAATTTTCGGAAAAAGTTTTGATGTATCCTACTCGTCAGTTAACAGCAAAAAAGTGCTCTCATTGAAAAAAGCATCAATGCTGAAGTGTGCAGTCTCGTCATGACAGTTTTCTGCATTTGATTGACCTATTAAAAAAATTAAGGTGTCTGCACTTACTTCCTTGGCACTTACAAATCTCCTTGCATCATCTTCATTTAAACAGTACATTTATTGTCAACTGTCTGGGCAATTCAGGAAAATGACTCTTTGCTGCTGCTAGCCTGAACTGCTCAGAAGCTGAGTCGTGTGACCAAAAGCGATAGCTGTGGCAGTAGGCACCTCACTAGGCTGGGAGCGAGGCCGCTCGGACGCCGTTGCCTGTGAATGGTGTGAATACTCTGTGAATACTCTGTGAATACTGTGAATACTCTGGACACTGGGTGTGGGAGGGGAGAGTACGATATGCATGGTCAGAAGGATGCTGTCTCTCCGGGTGTGTTAGCATCTGCCAGTGCCCTCATCGCATGCTGCACGATATCAGTACTGTTGCTGTATGGTCATGGTCTACGCATTAGGAGCATTGGTGAAGCTTCCTTGGGATGCACTGCATGGTTCATGGATGTGTTGCGCGATACTCTTCAGCTTCGTACACGATGATAGGTACAACTAACCGAGGCGTTGCAGTAAGCCACTACACTGTAAGCAAGCACCAAATGCATGCGGCTTAAAAGCTGAGTCGGGCATGTCAACTGACTACATTTTCAGCATAACTACAGCTTGAACAAGTACGCCTTAACGAGGTTTTACTGTAGTTCCTAAAACATTGCTGACACTGCTAAGCATATCGAGACTTTTGCCCCACGCTTCAAAGCAGTGGAAATCTTTGAACTCCTGCCTTCTCCTCTTCAGGACACTTGCGTTCTTGAAAAAGTGTACGCTCTATATTAGAATCCAAAAAGTTTTCTTCCGAGATTCGAGACTATCATATTGTTTTTTCTCTGCTTTTTTTCTTTGTCTCTTTCTTTTCCACTTTTTTTTAAGGCCTGTTTCTCACCTGACTTCTTCCCACAGCAGAGTAGCACACTGGCAGTTTTGAACACATCAACTAAAAATCTGCTCTTCAGTAAAAATCCTTCTTTCTCATCATACGTAGACATAGCTGTCATCGAACAGCTGAATTTGTGGTGCCAAACAATGCCACTGTTGTCTGAGCACAGTATGAGGCAAATTTAAGCCAAGTGTCGCTCTGAGCCTGTGCAAGATTGCCATAAATATTTCGCTTAACATGCACACACCATGACATCTCACTTCAAAAGGTCTGTGATGCCTATTGCAGCGGGACACCGAAGGAATATATGTTCTGGTTGTCTGTGTTTTATATCTACATTTCATATGGCAGTTGTAGACTCCGTTTTTGTTGGGCTCAAACACAAAGACATGAGGGGCATGAGAATGGCTCTTGCATGGCAAGAGCAAAAAGGCTTGCTCACACAGTTCGATCGTTTCGCATCCCTTGCTCTCAGACTGCAGTGATGACCCTGACGTGGTGGTCCGAGAATAAGCGACCGTACACTTTTTCAGCCAAACCCTTTTACTGGCTGCACATAGGAACCACTCATGTGCACCTTAAATCATTGTCTTTTATTGCAAACACAGAACCTGCTGCAAGTATGCATGATGCACACAGGACGAAGGATTCTCTTGTGTTGTTTCTTCAAGATGCCATGCTCAGAGGGGCATTCAGGAGGAGGAGCTAGCTGAGTTGCATATGTTGTGCCTCTCCTCTCTTCCTCTGTGCAGGCCAGCTGCTCTCCATGGGGTATGGCTTTGTGCAGTACAAGCAGCGGCAGTCGGCCAAGCAGGCTCTCAAGCAGCTGCAGCACTCCCAGCTGGACGGCCATGCCCTCGAGCTCAAGCTCTCCAAGCGAGCCACCACAGCAGAGTGAGTGCACCACCTTGTGGCATCGGGAGGGTTGGGGGGGGTGTCAGCAGAGTGGGAATTTGTTACCTTAGCCCGGTGTGCTTGCTACACAAAACCTTAAAACTTGTTTGCCAAATTGATCATTGCTTGCTAACATTCATTGCTACATGAACACACATGCTGCACTTGTTTTAATAAGTGTCATACAACTTTGGGGAACCCTATTTCAGATCAAAAGAGTAAATTTGAAATATCTCCTTGCAATCTATAAGCATTTGATGCACGCCCTAAAGTTTGTGTTTTGTGGACATTGACCCATAGTACATCAGAGAGAGGAATGGGTAGACGAAAGCAACCAGAAAGAGCAGGGAACGAGGGCAATGATGGCTCAGTGGAGGGCCATTCCAATGTGGGGCTTGTCTCTTTTCAAACCCCAGTTATAAATCTCTTCCCACTCGTGTCGGAGCACCTCTGGGCTACATTTAATGGACAGTGAATTTGGGCTGACGTTCGGATGGGACTGATGTCTGGAAAATATGCATCTTGAAGTGTTTTCAGCAGGCCATTAATCGAGCAGCTCACTGCTTGCATGAGTCTCAACTCTTGATAGGAGGATGAAGCTGGGTGAGGATGTACAATAAATGTATGCTACTGCTCGCTACTTTAGACCAGCACAGGCATCTAATAACCCTGTGTTGCCAGCTCTGCATTTGTTTACTCCACTCCTTTTAATGAGGCATACACAGTCTGTTTCCTCAGCCACGGCTCTGTCTGCACTGCTTCAGTTCATGCACCTGGTCCATAGCACACGCAACAGTATTTAAGGGGGGGGGGGGGGGGGGGGGGGGCAAGGTGGTCTGTCTCTCTTGCCACCCCCTTCCCCCTTGCCTTCAGTTCTTTTGGCAGTGCTCTTCCCCCTCCCCCCCCCCCAAAAAAAATGGCTGCGTACCTGTTTTGAACAGTTGTACTGCATTTGTACTCTAGTTGTGCACAGTCTCGTGGTCTCAACTTCCCACGCCACTGATTTCACTGCTGAGCCATGTGGCAATGCTCCTAGAGTGCACTCGACACTTCTGTAGTAACCACAGTGGCGTGGGAACTTTTGATTGAAGCTGTACATGCTTGTGCAAAGTGCCATTCACCTTGTATGAGTAGCAGTTCACATGGAAATAGAAAACAGACTTATCCTGAAGGAGCTTTCTCGCCGCACCACTGAAGGATAAGAAATGGTGCCAGTGCAAGAAGGACTGTGAGGGTTCTTCTGCATTGCTGAAATATGTTGTGGAATGTGTGCAGTAGTGACTTGAGGGAGTGTTATCAGTGCCACTGTGCTGTCAGCCTAGAACCATGACGTCATGGTTTCTTTCTGGTGCAGGGAAGTGACAGCAGTGCGGCGCAAGAAGGCGACTGACCTCGGCAAGGAAGGCACCAAGATTCTGGTGCGCAACATACCCTTCCAGGCCACCCAGAAGGAAGTGCAGGAGCTCTTCAGGTGGGTCACTTGTTGCGGTTGCATCAGTGACATGACAGGAAACGTTCTGGCTTTGCAGAACTGCAGGCACTTTCTTATCCATTCTGCCTTGCATTGTGCTTGGGACAGTGCCCTAGTCAGCATGAAGTCATTGTGGTCACGCAGGCTTACAAAGTTAGCCTTAGTTGGTTCGGGGTCATTTTGGGGCAGGAAAAAGTTTTGGACTGAAGGCAGAGGGAGATTAGGGTCATGCTACCCCACACAGAACTCTGGGAGGCTAGAAACAAAATAAGGGCACCTTGGTACAAAGCTGTGTTCTTTTGGAGGACAAAATGCTGTGCAAGCTGCTTTGAATTTGCCATACTGTAACGGCATAAAAGATGACAGCCCTGTGTTACCTTGCCTCTTTCTTGGTTTGTCATCTTTTACGCTGTAAAGGCTGACCCACATGGAGTGAACAGACGCTGCGAATTTCATGCGGTGCGGCGGGACGCCGACGCGCGTTCGCCGTGCTGCACCACATACGGCGAAAAACAGGCGACCGCCGCCAGACAGCAGCCGTCTTGATACTGTAAACAAACCGACTCTCCTCGTAAGCCTAGAAGTGGGAGAACTCTCACTCTAAATAAAAAAATAAACCAAATTTATCGCTTATACGTTTTCTTGTAGGCAAGCTGAGACGAAGCGAAAGACCGGTGCTCTATTTACGGCCAGTAAACGCACTGAAAAAGGCAGCAACAACGAGAATTCAGTCCGAAGCGAGGGGTCCGGCTTCGAAGGGTGCCGCCATGTTTGTCGCCGCGCGGCGGAAATCGGGCAGAAGCTAGATGCGGGAGCAGAGCGCCCTCATTGGTCCGCGCTGAGCTCGCATTCGCCGCTTCCGGTGAGCGGCTGACCGCCGGGCGAACGTATCTAGCGCTGCTTGGTCGGCGGCCAAGTGGCCGCCGCCGGGCGGCCGTTCGCAGGTTTTTCGCGAGAAAATCGCTCCATGTGGGTCGGGCTTTACAGTATGGCTGTATTCTTGGCATAACTCTGTAGGCTCTACAAGTTGTGTGGAAGTGTAAACTTTTAGTCAAGCAATTCGCTGCATAGCCTAGCCACTCATCGACTCTGTGCATGTATACAGTAGCCTTGAAATCTGCTTCAAGTGTCTTATACAACCTCGGGAAACACATTTTGACAGTCTTGCCCCATGCACGATGGGTATTGTGACTGGTTGGTTGTGTTATTCCACTGGCTAGCACTGTGCTTTGAAGTCACAAGTCAAAAGACGAGCTAAAACTAAGCTGTAGTTTTTTTCTCTCTCTAAACAGTGTGTTCGGCACTCTGCGAGATGTCCGGTTACCAAGGAAGTTAGCTGGCAGTGGTCGCCATCGTGGGTTTGGATTCGTCGACTTCCTCACCAAAAATGATGCCAAGGTAATAACAGCTTGTGTTGCTTCTGCACTTTTTTACTTGACTGAAGAATTGTTGGTTTTTATACACTGGTAGTGTGACTCGCTGACAACTTGATGGATTACTTCGATAAGCAGTCCTACATAATGAGCAGGAACAGGCCGACACGTGAAAATGTGGCCATGACAGAGAGGCCCATTGTGTGACATCAGAGTGTTATGTACCTACCTTGAAGTTTGAGAGGTAGCGGAAGGATGCATTTGAATGACTCAGTGCTGTGCCAGGTATGCAGTAGCTGACCGATTTTTCGGACTTCAATAATTCGGACTTGCGTGATATTTCGGACTGCACTTAGGAATCGTCACGCACCTCACAGGAATGTGTACATTTTCACGACCAATATTTCGGACTTTGTGGAGTTTAAAAGTTCGAGTTTTCAGACTAAAATAGACACCAACAATATTGTGGAGGTCATTTTTCAATCTAAAGTTTGTTGTTTCGGCCTGATATAGACGCGAGCGGCATCGCTGTCGCAACCAACCCGTCCCCCACCACCGTGAAAGGCGCCATCTTGGATTTAACCGGAATCAGCGGGCGCAATCGGACTGGCTTGGATAGGCTTGGCTATTAGTTCTCTATCGTTGCCACTTAAAATAATGGGATGCTCTCCGTTGCCATCGAGATGGCCTACAAAGAGCGCGCGATCACATTGAAAACGGTACAATGGGATAGTGGGACAGCTGCAGCGTCCGCTGCGGCTTCGACGACGCCCCCCCCGCGGTGCGGGGCAGCAAATGCGGTAGAGGTTGGGAGGGGGGACTGCATTCTAGAGGCACTCGCTTCCGCTGGCATCTTCCCGTGGGTTGTCCATGGGCTACCTTTCGGTCTTCGCGAGCGTCACTGCCCCATACAAACTGACTTCTTGCTTCACGCAGCAAGTGCATTCATTTGCGATATGACTGCACTGTCAGCTATCATGATGTGATAGGGTGTAGACATGATGAAAGCATGGCTATGACTCTGATAGAGGCTAATATTATCGCTTATAGGCGGAACATGGGGAGCGGTGATTTTCGCGATTTTGATAGCCGGTTTTTCGCAGAAAAGTTATTTTTTTTTTAAGCTCATGAATTTTTCGGACTGTTCGATTATTTGGACCATTTTTCAAGTCCCGCCAAATCCGGAAAATCGGTCGGCGACTGTACATGAATTTCATGCAGCTGGAGTTTCTCACATGAATCGCAAAGAACTTAGAACCCTTGTCGTAGAGAAATTAGGTTGTTGAAGATGTACAGCCCTTGTCAAAAATATACAGCTCACAGGGTTTACCTGAAAGCCTAGTAGCCTGACTACTCAGCACATTTGCTGTCTCAAGCCTGGGAGGATTGAGGACGTGAGTTCCTACCGCCTTCGAGAGATTAGGGTCGCTGAGAACATGAAACTAGCCGTGCTGCTGCACTCTGAAGCAAACCCTGTGTGCTGTATATTTTTGACAAAGGCTGTACATACTTTAAAAAGTTTTTTTGCACTGCTGGCATAATTTGTGTGAATAAAATGTTGATTAAACTTGCTTCCTTATGCATGTGACACGTGCAGCGTGCGTTCGAGGCCCTGTGCCAGAGCACACATCTGTACGGTCGCCGCCTGGTGCTCGAGTGGGCCTCCACAGATGACCAGGAGGTGGACACGCTGCGCAAGAAGACGGCCGACCACTTCCTGCGGGGCGGTGAGCAGATGATTTGCTCACTTCTATAGCTCTCTGTGCTTGGGAGGCGCTCAGGAAGTTGTGTGGACCAGCAGAAATCTTACTATATATCAGTCATTCATGATGGCATGGCTCTGAGGATGCTGTCCGGTAGTTTGGCGATTTACTAGACGCAGGTTTATGAAAGAAACACTTAAAAATAGTTACCCTGCATTCTGCATTTAGTGTCCAATCTGTGTTGATGATTCATTTTTTAGTTATCACAGCATGTTGTCTGCGTCTACATGATTACAATGCACAGAAGGGGAGGGAGTTTGATTCTACACTAAACCAAAGCTTTGGCTGAACATGTTGTTGTCTTCCACAGCCTCAAAGAGGCAGTAGTCAAGAAATGATCGCACCGCAGTCAAGTGGGGCAAAACCACCTGCGCAGTGCCACTGCACCTCCGTTTCTTGCCGCTGCTTCGGGCTAAATTAATGATTGATCGCAACAGGTTGCTTGGGAAGAGCAACCTGAGTTGCACAAGACTCACCTCACCGGTGGCATGACCTGATGTTGCAGGGCAATGGTGCATCACTTAACCACTGCACCACTGCGCTAGGAGTGGTATGAGGACTTCTATACTCCGTTTCATACATAGCAGTCAACGCTGCCAAAGGTACGAAAGTAGTCCGCTGCAAAAAACAAGCAAAATGTATCTTGCGTCGTGGCTGCGTGGTACAGAGCGCGCACCTGTCTGTTCATTTTATAAGGGGCCAAGGTTCGACTCCCGTCTTGGCTGGTTTTTTTTAAATTTTTTTTTAAAGATTCATTAGGTTTAAACTCGAAACTGTCAAACTCTAATACCTACCTTGAAAAACACAGCGCTGTTTACTTGTTTCGAAGGGAAAAGGCAGGCATACATATGATGTAACTTGATTCGGATGGCGTTGAGTGCAAAGCTGTCATATTTAACACTGCGAGAGCTAGATATTGTCACCTTGCTAGGTCGTTTTTGTAGTGATCTTATTCCAGTAGAGAGAGCTTCTTTCTTGAACCTCACAACTGTCCGAGGGCTCACCCCGGTCATCTCACCCACAGTTTCGAGGACTTCACGCACAGTCTTCTCCGGGAAGCGCTTCCTTACGCTAGAGTAAACGTTGACAATCACCTGCTTGCAGTCTTTCGAAATTTTCGGAGACTTCAGCTTGGAGAATAGGCGAGCAGGAGATGTTTTTGAAGCCGCAGTGGGCGAAGAAAACAAGCGAGTAGGAGATAGCGGTGCCATTTTCGCAGACTCAGAAACCGAAAGACGAAAGCAGACGACATCACCGGCCGGCCTAGCTGCGAAAATCTGATACACGAGGAGCTGGAAAAAAACCAAAAAACTAAGGCCCTCTGTTTTGAAGAGCATAAAAGAAAAAGCAATCTTTTTGCAAAATAAAACTCTTTTATTATTATACTACAATATCGACCAACATTTACTTTAATTTTAAGTTCATTACTCTTTTCACTTTCGACGCACTACATTACGATGCGTACGAGGAGCGCGAACAGGCACCGCAGCCTTCGCTGCGTTGACTGCTATGTATGAAACGGAGTATAGGGATGCATGAATGGAAAGTCGAAAATCACCAATTAAGCATATATAGGATTACGCCATTAATGCGATCGCGTCATACCCTTAGGTGGAGCCTATGTGTCCCCTCCAGTTTCTTGGGTGAGAAATGAATGCGAATATAATAAGTATTGATCGGTAAACCGATCGAATTTTTCCTGTTATCAGTACAGGCAGTTCAAAATAAAGAGAAACCCTTTTCCCAAAGCACAGCTATGGAAAGAAACAGAGATTTTGGAAATAAGTTTTGTTTTCATCAATCATCAGCGCAATTAAATAATACTGTGCATTAACTCTTTCCCTATCATGGGGAAAATGAAGGTTTCAGTAAATATTTTTTTCTGTAAAAACTATGGCACTCAATATTGATTGCAGTACCCAAAAACAGAGCTGAATAAAGGTGCTTTCTATTAATATACGTCTAAACAACAAAGTAATGTTGCAACAAAAAATTTTATTTGCTGAAAACGAGATTTTAGAAAAAAATTCAACAAAACTTGCAAAAACACGCTTGTATTTAAAAAGAAAAAAAAATGTTAAAAATTTTCTGAAATACGCAAAATGTTTGTTACTCTGTTGGCCACTCTCTGCGAAAAAAAAAAATCATTTCTATCTTGAATAGTATTGTTGCTACAAAACAATAACTGGAAACCCTATAGTTGTGCATCGGAGTGCGGCTGCCTGTGTTTCAGGCTGATTTCCATCATCACCGATGTGAAAACTGAATCATCTTCAGCACCTTGCAACATTTTCAGGCTCGTTGTTGCACAGGACGTCGATTAAATCACTCGCAGACGAAACGGAGTCCTGAGATTTGCTATGTCTTAGAGCGCGTGCCACGCATGCGGAGGCTGCCAAGCGACTTTGATGGTACCGCATCTTCGAAGTGCGTTCAAAAAATGCCGTTTTGTAGGGGCAAAAAAGCTATATCGCAAACAAAACTTCAGTTCTCCGGCTACAAGCCAGATGCGCATCATGCCTGTAAGCAACGCGGAAGGCTCCGAAGTCGAGCGGCGAAGGCGTCATCTGTGGGCAACATGGCGGGCAATGAGCGCAGGTCCGTGTCTTCATTTCTTCGCAGCGCGTTAGAAAGTGCCCCCTCGCGGGTCAAAAGAAAACTACATCGGAAACAAAACTTGGGTTCCTGGCCTACAAACTACAGTCAAGCCCACTTATAACAATATTCAAGTGCCATGGAAATACCATTGTTATAACCAATAATTGTTATAACAGGGTTGTGCCGAAAAAAAAGAAAGGATGACAAACTTCATAGCATTTATTGACAGTAATTACCCAGAGGGGTTTGATTGTTCTAATGCCTGTAAAAGCTCGTTAAATCGAACTTCAGGGAACCGGAACAATGTTCACCGTTCACCGATGACCAAAGCACCGCCATCACTGCACGGGTGCTTTGCGCACCTCCACGTCACGGGAATCAAGCCGGCTTTTTGGAAGCTATTCTTATGCTAAATTCAAGAAGCATGCAGAACCAAGGGTGCGGTGACAGCTGACAAGAGAAAAACCGCGCTGGCTGCATGCACGCGCGCTGCACTGACTGATTAGGGGTACGCATGGCGTGCGTAGCCAATGCAGCAATGCAGCAGCTCTCCCGACGCGATGACGCCTGCCTCTTTTGCTTTCGTGGCGTTGCTGCGCCAGCTTAGTGCATTGGTCGGCCCCACACATGCACGCTTTTGTGTTGTAAGCATGGTTTTGCTGGTGTGGTTGTAGCATTTCTTTTCTTTTTCTGTAATGGTTGACACTCAATTACCAGATTTAATTGTTATAACCAATAATGTGCCTAGACAGCATTGCTATAAGCAGTTTATTTTACCATAGAACACATGGCAAAGCTGATGGTGCCATGACCGACCATTGTTATATCCGATATATTGTTATAATCAGTATTGTTATAAGTGGACTTGACTGTACATTCGCAGCGCGGTCATTATCAACGCAGAAGGTTCTGAAATCGGGGCATGAAATGATCGTTAGCGGGCTAACGATTCTCAATGGGCGCGGCAGGGAAAGAGTTAAATAAGGAAACAGGCTTCGTGTAGTAGTAACAACCAGATGCCTCCTTACTGGAGGAGTGCCGTCAGTGATCGATTAACGGCGAGGTAAGGCACTGCTGGCACAATGCAGCAAGATGGCTTGACAAAAGAGCAGACAGACAAAAGAGCAGCAGCCTGAGCTGCAATTTGAGCGGGACGATTTCTTCCGCACTCCGTCATGACGCCTGAAGACAGAGTGCTGGCTGTGAGATGCCTTATGAAACGCAGCGTTCACAGCAACACATAGTCCACTAAGCCCTCTCTTATCAGTTTCACCGGACTGCAAATGTCATGATCAGCTTCAACCACCCAAACGCTGTCGTGTACCATGACTGTGTGAAAACGAATCCACGTCGTTGGTAGTCCCAGGGCAGACGCTGCGCTTTGCGCGGTATGGTTGCCGGAGCTGGCTTCGAGCCCGCCGTTTCTGTCGTGTGTTTTTTTTTTCGCCTCTGTGGCCTAAGGTACACAGTTTCTAGGTCCCAAATGGTGAAAATTGAAAGCACTGTGGTCGCTGTGAAACAACCGCAGCAACTTTGTCTCTTTCGCCATCCTCCGTCAAGCTGGGCCGGTTCCATGCAGGAGTGCACTTTGTCGTAGTGATTTAAAACAAGTGGACCACTACCAGTCAGGTTCACAGCCAGCTGTTGGCTGCATCGTGGCTAGACTTACTGACATGCTGTGTGGTGCTGCACTTCATTTTCCGACCCGCGAGCGTGCGGCAGCGGCTGTCAATGGCTGTCAGTGGATTGATTTTATTAGTGGATTGAGTATTGTTGCGCGTGGGCTTTTGCCGCTTGCTGGCAGTCAGTTCTGTGAGGAAATAGCAAGTTAACTCATCTGGGAAGTGCAAGATTCTGCTATTTGGGATGGTCGCGATGTTTCGCTGTGAGTTTAGATGAACAAGAAATTCGTTTTTTCTGAATGTTAAGAGGTTCGAATAGTAGTGAAAGTGCAGTGCAAATCGAATCAAATAGCAAATATTATTAAAAACTGGTCCAAGTGTCAAGTATTCACACACCCCTGCTCTAAAGAGAGAAAAAAAAATGCCCAGTAGTGTATGAAGGCGAATTGAGACTCCAGTTTCACTGTTCTGTATCCAAATTTTTAGTATATCCGAGTTTACTGTAGTGGAGTTCTACTGCGTACCGGTCAGCCTCAGCCTCTGTTATGTAAATGAAAAGGGGTGGAAAACGAGGGGTGCCAAAACAAGGGCACATTGGATACAAGAAGCATTATTTACCTTTCTATGTTTTCTTTTCCTGCAACGGAATGTAAGCAATGTGTTCACTGCATCCGGAAGCCTGGCTGCAATCACAGCTTGTTGTTAGAAACCATACTATGCTCAAACCAGTGCATGTGCAAGCTTCCTCTCCCAATGCTTTTGGAAATTGAGATTTGGTCTCTTGGTCAGGCAGCTCATCTCGTAAGGTCTCTTTGATTTGGCTGCACTGGCTGCACTAGTTTCGTCAAGTTCCGCGGCAATTCCGCGAGCGTGCAGCGACAGTTCAAGTGCAGCTTGTCACTGGCTGCTTCCAAAACAAGTAGTCGAGTGCTGGCCTAGTCGTTTGCAATCCTGCAAATTTAACAGCCAGCTACTCAAACTGTCGACATCAATAGCCGCCAAAATTGCAAAGCATGAATTTTCCAGCAGCTGAACGCTGTAAGTGTTGCCATGAACCAGCCTCAGGAAATCGTCATTTTACTAGAAAAAAAAAAAAAAAAGCCGTTGAATGGAACATGCAGAGGTGATTCAGGAATATGTGCTGAAATGTGCTGCCCATGCGACTCGGTTTAACCACTTAGGTTTACAATACTGACACAATGAAGTTAACCGCCCCCTCCTTTCAAGAACCAGCTGTCAACATTTCATTTAAACTGCGGTCAAATTTTCTCCGACCTACACATGGGGGCCGCCATATTGCTGCACTGCAGCTGCACCTATTCCAAGAGTGCAAGCCAGCCAAGAACTTGTGCTGCACTAGGCTGGCACCCTTGCACTACGAAGACGGAAGTGCAGCAGGCGTGCACGGCACTGGCAAGACGAAGGCGAAAGTGCTGCACTCCTTGAACTGCTGCACAAAGTGCAGCCATATCGAAGAGACCTGTAGTGTTTGGTGAGTTTGGCAGTCAAGCAGAATAACTTTTTATGCATGGTGATCAGTAAGTTTATAGTTTAGAACAATGTAGCAGTGTTTTGCTGGCAGTAGTTTAGGTGCTGATACCTCCTATGTGTGTTGAATGAATGTGTTCCCCCCCACCCCCCCACTCCTTTATGGTTGATATTGCAGATCTCTTATTTTGACATTTTCTTATTGGCAGATATGCACTGTGTATTGCAGTATTGTAATGTCCTTCAATAGGTAACATATTGTGTTCTGCTTCTGGCGATGCTCCCTTCATTATTGGATGAGGCAGGACTCTCCCTCTTTGGTCACATGTCTTGAAATTGTCTTCTGGTGTTTAATGCTATGGCAGACAGCTGCCAAGGAGCATTGTACTGCTGAAGTTGCCACCAGCAGTATTGCTATGAGCCTGAATAGTAGCTACGTGCCTTCCTTGTTGCAAGCAGCTGTCTCATGAAACCCATCTTGGGAGGTTGCATCTGAAAACTACCCTTTTGACAGTTTCATTCCATCCTGGTACAGTTTGTTCAGGGTGGGCTCACAGCACACTTCTGAGCATTGTCTCGTGATGTTGCCACCTGCATCTCTGGCAATGCACACTCACGTGAGCCATCCAGTGGCACTGAGCGACAATTACGTTCATATCTTCGAAGACTTAGTGTGCCAGTTGCTGTCTTCAGTGTTATCACAATGCCATCCACATTTGTTTATAAAGAATGCGTCATCGTTAATGATCACTAATGGCTCCGCCCCCACCACCCCATCCCGGGCTACCTGAGTACCGGCGCGAGCACCAGTCGCCCAAAGATGTGAGGGCAGAAATGGCGCTTTCATTACTTTTATCCTTGAACTCTCTCTCTCTGGACACATTTTAAAGATCTGGGCCACCACGCTTAGCCATTAGGCCTGTTGAATGGAACTGTTGCATGCCAGGCTTGTACGAGTGGACAACAACGAAATATCCTCTTGGACATGCTCTATGCTAGCTTGGTGCGGGCATTCAATCCTGGGACTCGTTATGAGAGTGACCGCACATCTTCGGGATAGCTGAGCAATAGCCTTTTGTAAATGTATGCACGTACCATTGGGCTGTCAGCTAATTTGCAAAATACTTGGCTGCTGAGCCCCGAGGACGTACGTTCAAGCCCAGCTGTGGCAGCCACAGGTCTCAATGGAGGCGTCACCTGTGTGCTGTTCGATGTCAGTGCACATTAAAGATCTCGGGTGGTCGAAATCATTCAAGAACCCTCCACTACGGCACCTCTATCTCTCCTTCTTTCACTACCTCCTTTACTGCTTCCCTCCTGGCGTGGTAGAGGTGTTTACAGAGAGGTGAGAGAATTACTGCAGCTTTCCTTTCCCGGCTATTTGTATTGTTATTATTATTATTGTAAATACTTGAACAGTGCTTACATTTCGCTCCTATGTTTGTGCAATTCTTATTGCTTTTGTTTTTAGCCCTGTATCTGTGCATTCTTTTTCCTTAATTTTTGTTGAATAGTATACTGTAGTGCAGATTGCTTGCATCTTCTAGCAGTACATGGAACGGAAAAAAATTTACAGGTACACAAGTGAAAAGTTGGTTGCAACTGCTGCAGCAATGCATTCCCGGCAGTTGCCCATAGAAGCTCCCATATTCTGTTGTGCTATCTGCTTCATGTATTTCTTCCTTCTAATCTCTCTACTCTCCCAAGCTTCTGCCAGAACACCAGACAAAAAGTGTGACAGCTTCAGTGTTGCTCACTATTTGTCTGATAACAGCTGTGAACATGCATTTAGACTGCTCTTCAGAATGAGAACAATGATGTAACTTTCTTCTCAAAAACTTACTGGGCAGCTGTCATGTTGCTTAGTCACGTTTAAAAAAAAAATTCGCGAAAAATAAACGTATTATCCAGGGAAATGTTGGATCCGAACAAGCCAATTTTGAAAAATATGGATGCATGGTGCAAAAGCATTTATTGACAGTTTTCACTTCATAAAAGTCATGATTAGCATTCTTTGACACAAGGTATGAACAGCTAATTTTCTACTGCTTGTAGGATTCAGTCTCCATTTGCGTTGTCCCTGGCAGGGAAGAAATTTCGCAACACGCCTGGTTTGTCGACGGCAGTAGCGAAAATAGCGGGGTCTCTTCTTCGCTTACGAATGCTTCGCCCTCATACAGCGGTGAGGAAGCCATCGTGGCGTTCTTGCTTTCCATACTTCATACTCGACCCACTCATATGTAAGCGGACACAGACGAAGCTGCTGCGTTTCCCCTCTTTATGTGGCGTCCTCACGGAAACAGCTCGCTGGTATGTAAACGCAGTTTTATTTTTGTTTGTTCTGATGTTTTGTCCCTTTGCACTGAGGCGCTGCAGAGAAGCCACCATAGCGCGTAATGGCGCTGCATTCCAGCTCCTCATGTCGCGTGCCCGCAGGTTCGGCCCACTCGTATGATTGCACGTGTACATTTGGTCGCTACGTTTATTATACAGCCGCAATTTGTCGAAATTTTAAACTTATTAGCCGTGAAATTGTGTTACTCTGGAACCTACTAGCCTGGAAAAAATAGTGTTACTATATGGGACAGTTTCATTGGCCGCGATTTTGAGCGCATTAAACGCGAATGCGTATGAATCGTGAACATATCAACAAAGTTTTTACTGTATTATCTACCACGGCCAGTGTTATCCACCATCGCGATAGCTCTGGGTGAAATCTAGACATCTTTTGTATGCGTTGTGGGGGTTTTAATTGGGGAGATAAATATGTATTCCCCGTTTAACCGTGGCTGACACAGTTCAAAACCACCCGGACCCCACCCCGTGGTCGCGAGCGCTACCGAGCGCATGGCGACCACGGCGGGCCTTGCTCTGCGGGAACAAAGGAACGACACACTGGCTGACACAAACAAGGCATTTATTGCTATAACAACAATAACGTCAGCCAGCAACAAATACACTGAGGAATCGAGGACGTCCGACTCACCAGCACGGTCATGAGCGAATGTTCACCCACGCTAGGGCAAGGGAAGACTCCGAGGCCGGACGGGACAGGCTGGCGGGAGCATGTTCCGACCAGAAGGCGCCCCCGACGAAGAGTGGAGCCGCAAGCGACACGTCCACGCGCTTTCCCGATGCCGAGCAGAAGAGAAGTCTCTCGAGTGCACGAGTGCGTCCCCACAGCGCGTGCGTGCGTGCGTGCGTGCGCGCGCGCGCGCGCGCGTGTGTGTGTGTGTGTGTGTGTGTGTGTGTGTGTGTGTGTGTGTGTGTGTGTGTGTGTGCGTGTGTGTGTGTGTGTGTGCGTGTGTGTGCATAAAAAAGAAACAGGTAGGAGCAGCCACAGAAAATTGCTAGGATACCATATCAGAAAGGCTGCGTATTTCAGCACTAGCTGTACTGTAAATTCTTCCCAGTTAGTGACTGCACTAGGGGGAGCTCATCTTCAAATCTGTTCTGTGAAGCTTGCCCAGAGTCCGTCTGGTTCGCATTTTATTCGTCATGTAGAAGCAGCTGTTTCGGCTCCTCGCTCTTGCGTGCAGGTTTAAAAGCGTGGCCACCTTGTATCAGTAGGTTCTGGATTTTGTTCCGCGCAGTCAGCCGCATGGCCGTCCTGGTGGCCTAGTTTCCAGGCACTTGCTTCCCTGTCTCCCTTTACGCCTGGTTTATGGCCGAGTCTCTCCCGAGAGTTTGAATTAGATGATAGCCCTGCCGATCCAGCCGGCTCTCTGCTTACTTCTTCTTGCAGCTGTAGGCGCATCAGGGAATTTTCGCACGATAGTCGGCACCGCCATCGACGTTGGCGTAGTTGTTCGTAGCCTAAGAGGCTTTCATTCTCCGCGTGTCCCTGCTTGGGAGTGCCTTACCCATAAGGCGCATCTAGGAACGGAAATGTATAGACCTTTTCATGACTCTCGGGAAAACCGGTTTTCTGGGCTATGGGGAGAACGTGAGGGCCTAATTCTGAACTCTTTCTTGTACTACCAGCACAGCGCAGTGCCCCACATCGGCGCCTATTGACTCTCTTTGAAAACGTCTGTGCATTTTCTTCATTCTGGTCACGCGATTCGTGTGGGCCTGGCAGAGGGCATAGTGAAGGGGAGAGGGAAACGGGAGAGGAAGGCGTGAGGTTGAGCAATGGAGCTGTTGTTTCCTTATAAGCTCACTTCGTGTTCATTTCCTCCTGGGAGGTTGTTTTTCTCTTATTGGAACTATGCTTGTGGTGGTGCACGCTCTACAGGGGAGATGTGCAATGGAAAGAGGAATGTCTGTAGACAGCCTTTCTGTTGTCGTTTACACTCCTTCTTTGGAATTGTATTCAAAAGAAAGGTGTGAAAATGCTTGCGTTGTCCGCGGTGTATGGTCGTAACTTTTTTTTTGTTTTCTGGCTGCTGTGATCGCGCAGCGAATATGGCGTTCGATTGCCGAGGCGGTGACATGTCAATGGCGGCGGAAAGCCGGAACGCTAATCGTGCTCTGAAATATCGCTGCACTTCCAAGATCCGCACATTGCCGGCGTTAATCCGGACCGTTCCACTACATTGCATCGCCCGCTGTGGTGTATGTGCACGTAAGAATGCACCAACCACATGTTTAGTTTTATACTTCACGACACGACTGCGTAATATTTTAATTAGTCACGTGACTTCGTTTTCCTCTCGCCGTATTTGAAGGTGGATTAGAACTGTCCAGACAACAAGTACCGTGGTGAGCAGTCCTGAGTAATCTGGAGTTTTACGTTCGCGATCATTATTGAGCAAAGTAATCGGCTCCCGTTCCTCATGTTTTAGAATACTTTTTTTTTCCTCCTGCATTCCCTCTGTTGATCAGCCGCCATTATATATATATTTTTGTTTTTCGGACCTCGTCGCCAGTTTCGACGACTGCCGATCGAAAATAACGTTTGCAGCTTTAGCACATGGTTACCCAGTCGAAAACAAAAATAAGGAAACTATGTCAAAAATACGACAAAATATTTTGTAGTTCTGTCTTAAGGACAGATTCTTCTGTTGTTTTGTAGTGTTTTTCTGTAGTTCTGTAGATTTTTTTTTGTAGTCTGTACTTCCGTAGTACTTTCCTGTGATAACTACAGAAAGTTATGTTGTTACCAGAAGTTTTTAGTCAAAAACATTACAGAAAATTTGTAGCGTTTTGCAGCGCTGGTTCTTGAAGTGGGACGTTTGGCCGCTTTCTGCAGGCCGCGCAGGAGTCATGACAGTGCGCGTCCCCCTTCACGGGACCACCGATATGATTTATGCAGAGCAATGCTCAAAAGTGGTAGTTGGCTGAAGGTGATGATCGAAAGGTCGCAGTGACTGCTGTCAGGTTGCCACTGGAACTGGCACCTCTTTTCTACCACCTGCGGCCAGTTATAGCATGCCGGGTGACGTTCTATAGCCGAAATGAAGAAGAATAAGTGGATTTGAGCAGGGCATATGTAATGCGAAGGTAAGGTAGCCAGTAGTCGAAAACAGTGCAGTCCAAGAGGAGGCAAGCGTAGCAGGGGGTGGCAGAAAGTCAGGCTGTGGGATGTCATTAGGAAGTTTGCGGGGATAAGTTGGAAGCATCTGGCGCAGGACAGAGTTATTTGGAGGTCAGTGGATGAGGTCTTTGTTCGGTATTGGCCATAGTTGACGATGACGATTACGATGATGATGAAGAAGAATAACGGTGGCTACTATGAGAGCTCTTTGATAATACTAGTTGCGAAAGGCCATTTCGCAGTCCGGCTGTTCCCTGTGGCTACTTTGCGGAGGTTAGCAGACTGCCACTCCGCCTTTGAGCGGAACTGTCATCTATCGCGAGCGCCATGTAACCTTTATTTTCCTGCTGTGTTCATGTTTCGAACAGCGCTTAGTAGTTCGTGTGATCGCCGCTGATGGCATGACGGTCTACTAGTGTCTTATTAGTCTCCGAATTTTGGCCCGACCAGAAAGTTGGATTCCAATACATGGGCCGTATGGGAAGTTTCTCAGCGCCTGTGATCAAAGCGCTCTGGCTGCAACGGGTTATGATGGTCGTTTCTCTCTCTCTCTCTTTTTGATCCCTTGACGTGGAACAGTTGCCTCTACGTTTGAGTTTTTGCCGTGTGCAAACGCGTCGGCTGCGACCTACGCCTCAGGGGTGTTGTGATAAGAGTGATTTAAGGGGACCACGCGTTCATTACATTTTGAGAGGAGGCGAACAAGCGTAAACTAACTGGGGACTTTAACGCCTGCGTGCATGACATTCACGTTGGGCTGAAGGTGAACGTTGGAGTTTCGGGTTACGGCATATTACGACGACATTTACCTCAGAGATGAGCAGCTGTCGCTATTATAGCCAGCTAGCCAGCTGGAACAAGTGATGGTTTCTTGGCATCCGCGTTCGTTATCGCATTTCATGGTGGGGAAAAAAACGTTATGAAACACGGCAACCAGCGCGATAATATGGACGTTTCATAATAATGAATCTTACAAAACGCTGCTTCCCTGATCCCTCCCCGCACCAGGCCGCAGAAAAGCCGGCTCGCAGGCGCGCTCTCTCTTACGGGTCGTTTGCTGACCGTTTATGCCCGCCACGACAGTGGGTGCTCCAAACTGGCCCCGAAAGGTCAAGTGTCGTTTCCACCTCTAGGACGGCGAAACTGACCCGCACTTTCAGAGTGAGGGCTGTGGGCCGAGCTTCTTAGCCACGCCACCGAAGGCCATGCAGACGATTTTGGTTGTTTTCACATGTTGATCCTTTGACGAGAGGTCAAGCAGAAGTGGCTTTTCTTTGTTAGGAGAGTGGCGGGAGGAGGGTTCATTGTTCGCCTGCTTTTTTTAGTGCGGTAGGACTCATGCCCACGTTCACGGAAAAGGCCTTTTGTCTTTTTGGTCCTTCCAGGACCACCTGGCCACCGGGTTGTTGGTAACCTGCCCAGGTGTATACAGGGTGTTTCAACCTAAGACTTTGCAGAATTTTTAAAAATAGGCTTTTTGAGTGAGAAGAGCTTTTTCTTGGGGGAGGCGGGGGGAGGGGGGGCCATATCATTGTCAGCAGTGTAGTACATCAGAATACAACTGAGACTTGCTAACTAGCAGGATGATTAACCAATATTGAATAGTTAACTTCTATCATTGTTAGGCTCCTTAATTATTGAAAAGTGTGTATCCCATTGTGATTAATATCCGTATCAGCTTTTAGAATTTCGAAAACGCGGCTACCCTCGGCGCTGTGGCCCAACAAATTTTCGCTATTTCGACGACTTGCAGGGACTGGAGAGACTGCTTTGCCTGCGAGCTTCTCGAAAGCGCATGTATTTTGGCTCGATGTTGCCAGAATTTAATGGGCCACAGCAACGACGATAACCCGCGTTTTCGAAACTCAAAAAACTGTTATGAATATTAATTAAGGTGGGCTACACGTCTCGCAATAATTAGGGAGCCTAACAGTACTAGTGAGAAAGTTCACTATTCAGTATTAGTTAACCAGCCTGTTAGTTAGCACCTCTCGGCTGTATTTTCATGTAGTACACGGCCGAGAGCGCTATGCCGAAAAAAACTGTCTTCTAACTCAGAAAGCCTATTTTTAAAAATTGTTTTGAAGTCTTAGGTGAAACACCTATACACCTGAAGAAAACATGTTGTTTCTTCACCACGTATGTTTTCTACAAGTGTATTGTAACCTAGCCCTACGAACGTTTTCGCGCCTTTATATATATATATATATATATATATATATATATATATATATATATATATATATATATATATATATATATATATATATATTGTACGTCGCAGCAGATCAGACCAACTGGGATGCCGTCCTCCCTTTCGTGACATACGCGTACAACACCGCCACGCAGTCAACCACCGGCTTTACCCCTTTCTTCCTTCTGTATGGGCGTGAGCCGTCGTCCACGATGGACACCATATTACCGTATACTGCCGACGTCTTCGAGTGGACGCCTCTCTCCGAAGTCGCAAAGCATGCAGAAGACTGCCGCCAGTGGGCGCGCTCTTTTACCTCCGAATCCCAAGGCCGCCAAAAGCATCGCCACGATAACGTTAACAGGCAACACGTTTTTCCGGTTGGATCCCTAATTTGGCTGTGGGTTTCCGGCACGCCACCCGGATTGTCATCAAAATTTCTTACGGAATACCACGGGCCTTATCGCGTCGTCCAGCAAACGTCGCCACTCAATTACGTCGTGGAGCCGCTCAACCCCTCTTCGGACCTGCGCCATCGCGGCCGGGAAACCGTCCAAGTCAGCCGCCTGAAGACTTACTACGACCCGCTCCTCTTGCCCTCGAGATAAGTCGCCAGGGTGGCTCCTCTTCGGTCCCGTGGCAATTGTAGCGAACCACGACGGCCGCGCCTGATACCGCCTAGGCCGATCGCTGCTAGAGCGCCGACGACGACGAAGCGTCGATGAAAGACGAAGTGCTGCCGCGCTGCACGAGCTCGCTTGGGTTGGACTGGCCGTCTCCTGCGCTGCCCGCCATTTTGTGTCGCCTGCCGTGAACACCACGCCCTGTACCATTTGTTCAGAAACCCCCTTTCACTATATGGCTTCTCTCATTCATATATATATATATATATATATATATATATATATATATATATATATATATATATATATATATATATATATATATATATATATATATATATATATATATATATGTGTGTGTGTGTGTGTGTGTGTGTGTGTGTGCGTGTGTGTGTGTGTGTGTGTGTGTGTGTGAATGAGAGAAGCCAACAGCCACAGAAACCGAGGAGCACAGGGGATTTTTTAATTAATTTATTTTTTTGTGGTGTTGATCAAGTAAGAATATTACTGAATATGTTGTCGCTTAAAGCTAATTGATTAGAAAAGCAGAAGAAAAAACAACCACATGCCGCCGGTGGGATCCGAACCCACGACCTCCGAATTACGCTTCCGGTGCTCTACCTCTGAGCTACGGCGACGGCTGTCAAACCTTCTGCTTTCGGGGGTATTTATGTTTACAAATAACCTAACCTTGAGAGTGTTCATCAGCGCCACCCACGTTCGTAAGCGGCGGACGTGGAACGTCCTGAGTTACCGCTGGTGTGACGTAGAACGCCATCGAACGGCGAGGGTGGAAGCTGTGTGAGAACCCTCTTATGCTTCCTATGGTGTCAAGGCTGCCAGAACCGAGACCCTCGCTAAGCAATTAAGCAAACAAGGGAAGGGGGATGAGGTGCTCGTTATAAATATGAGAGAAGCCAACAACCACAGAAACCAGAAATATATATAAACCAAACGTTTATATATATATATATATATATATATTGCGGGGGTTTAAATGGGGGGATAATACGTATTCCCCGTTTAACCGCGGCTGACACAGTTCAAAGCCGCGCGGACCCCACCCGTGGTCGCGTACGCTACCGAGCGCACGCCGACCACGGCGGGCCGTGCTCTGCGGGAACAAAGGAACGACACACTGGCTGACACAAACAAGGCATTTATTGCTATAACAACAATAACGCCAGCTAGCAACAAAATACACTGAGGAATCAAGGAAGTCCGACTCACCAGCACGGTTACGGGCGAACGTTCGCCCACGGTAGGGCGAAGGGATAAACTCCGAGGCCGAGCGGGACGGGTTCGGCGGGAGCAAGTTCCGACCAAGAGCGCCCGTCGACGAAGAGCGGAGCTGCGAGCGAAACGTCCGGTCGCTTCCCGATCCCAGGGAGAAGAGAGCCAGCTATCCCTCGCGCGCGCGCAGCAAAACGCCATCCGTGGCGCTGGTGTCGCTGCGACGCGAGCGCCCTCCCTTGTTAGTTAAAAGTAACCGAACCGAGAGGAGTGCTTTTCGGGGGCAGCTAACAACAGTGGGGTGCAATGCGGGAAAGTGAACGCAGGGGACGAAGGCGTCCCCACAATATATATATATATATATATATATATATATATATATATATATATATATATATATATATATATATATATATATATATATATATATAAAGTGTAAGCACAACATGCGACCTTCGTCTTCATCTGTACATATCCATCATCATCGCTCATCTTCTTCGAAGGGTTGGTCGCCATACTTGCGGGTGCCATTAAAGCTCGCTCCATCCTGCGCTCTGTCTCCCGTCTCACAAGTGGTGGAGGTGCGGGGTAATATATATATATATATATATATATATATACACACGTTTCCCCGCCAACTGCTGTTCCGCTCACAACGCCGACGACAGCGGATTTTCCGCAGAACGGAAGTGGTGACGGATGTGCATGCGCAGGACGACTGTAATAAACATTGTGTCACTTATCTACTGTGCTCCATCCATACCATGCCAACGCGCACAACACAGAATGCACTTGATATACCACTTTGATTGCATAGCAGTATCGTGAATAGCAAAGCATGAAACCGGTAAACAATACAGAACAATGTCCACACAGTGCTAGCGCACCTAATTCGAATTTGGCCTGACTACGTAGATCGACAGACCGTCATTTTTTCTTTTCTTTTTCAACATTTTGTGTCATTTCTTTTCATAACTTATAGTGTGTGGTCGGTTTTGTAGCGACAGCTACATTACGCCAGGTTTTCGCCTCTTCGCCGTCGCCGCTCTTTGAGTCGTGGCCGCACTGTGACGTCACACCACGAGCCTCGATTTTTTTGTCAGCGAAGCTGGGAGATTGTGTAGGGGAATGACTTTCTCTTTGATTGTGTTTTGTTTTCTTTATTTTTGTTCTTGGTGGGGGGTTAAGCTTCTGGGCTATTGCGGCGCTTCTCTCGCGAGGAACGACCTGTGTCTCACAAATATCCCTGCCGTTTCCTCTTCCCTTTTTTTTTTCTCGCCCAGGACTTTTAGCTGTATATGCTTTCAATCAAGTGAAATTTCTTCCTTGCGTGGGGCACGTTGTTAGATTTGTTGCTGTTGTTGCTTTGAAAATATGGCTGCACCTTTAGGACCGCCACCTCGGATGATGAGCGGAAAGCAGCTAGCTCCGTGTCCGCCCAGCTAGTCGTGTTCGAAGGCGTAGGCACGGTCAGAACTCTGAGCTGTAAGCCGGGAGCCCGTCGAAAGCCACGCAGTATATACCGGCGCGCGCAGGCTAACGCCTCTCTCTGCCATCTCGAAAGCGCCTTGAAAAAGCGCTGTTCAAATAGAAATGCGAGACGACTTCGAGTCGACGGCGAAGGCCGCGGCGGAGAAAATTTCTCGCTTGAGCGAGACTGCCAAGCCGCCTCTGTATGTGTGCTTTATTTATTTATTTATTTTTGCCATCTTTACGCTTGCATATGCGTATTATACGCAAAAGAGGGGAATATGCCAGAGGTCGCGAGCAGAGCGGCTTGAGTCCGCGTATATGGAAAGCGGACGGCAGCGGATTTCAGGAGCGCACGTGTCTCGCCGCGCACGCTTTCATAAAAGGAGAATTTTATAAGATGAGAGGGGGGGGGGGGGGGGAATTGCGAAGAGCGGGCCGATGCTCGCCGGGCAGACGAGCGCGAGCGCTTATCGTTCTTCTGCCACCGGGGCAGCAGACGACGCGCGGCGAGGCGCAGACGGCGGGTGCTCCGGGGACCGGAAACCTGGCCTCGCTGCTGCTGCTGCTGTTTCCACCGTGTCGCTTTGTCCGCGCTATACCCTCCTGTCCTTCGCCGGCCGTGCGTCTCTTTTGTTTGTTTTTATTTTCTCTCAGATTCTTCCCCTTCTTTGTACCTTTCCTTCCATCCGCCAGGGGGACGGGTCTTTTCTTTAAAGTTTAAAATGTTAATCCTAATCTGGCTGGCGACGCGTGCGCCAGACAGGCCCCGGTCGAGGTGTTCGGTTCGCGACGGGCAGCGGCGAAGGCTGCTTGCTGCTGCTTCTCCCGGCGCTGGTTCGCTGTTGGGTGAAGACTGCTGTGAACGTGCGGGCCGCTTCGCATCGGGCGCTCCTCTTTCTCCTGTACGCGGGGATTGTAATTTCTTGCACTTCTTTCTCCGTTCCCTCTTTTGCGTTGCTGCTGCCGTTGTCGCAGTCGTCGCTCGTGTTTCCGCTGTCGGATCAGGAACGGCGTTGACTTGGGCGCAAGATTGGGCCAGTGAGGGGGAGGGATGAGGCTTTTGCTCTTTTGATCGGCGGTGCCCGCCCGCATTTGGTTTTGTCTCTCGAGTCGCGCAGTTCGTGTCGGCGCCCACTGCCTCTGGGCGGGGACGACGGGTACCGTTTTGACGAGCCGGGTATTGCGCCAAGGCAGGAGGCGAAGGTTTGACGTGCGCTGGCGGAAACCGGACACGCGCCTCTTTCCGTCTCCATTTGCCTTCGCCTCACTTAGTACGCTTGTCTATTTTATATATATATATATATATATATATATATATATATATATATATATATATATATGGAGATTTTGCTCCCGGCCCTCGATTTCCTGACACGTGTCGCCCGTCGATGAGTGCTTGTTACTCTAACGCTGCTATCATATTCGCGTTCTCCCATCCGTCGTCTGTCGTACCCATCATATCTGTGGAGGACAGCGCTGTGCGGCTTAAACGCCAGCTTGAACGAAATCTAGCCTTGCTTCCAAACACTACGCCCCCTATGGCGTGCTGCTACAGAAAACTTTCGAAATTCCACGCTAGAAATACGAACGACCGCGTCAGAACTTATAAAACGGAGACGAGAAAAATAAGAGGGGGGGGGGGGGGGGGGGCGCTTCTCATGCCTGAGCTGCAAAAGGCGACTGTCGCCTGCGGCCGCCGGAAGTGACCCAGAACCCAGAATCGCTCGTTTCTGGTCTCGTTTCATCTGCTCGCTTCTTGTGTGCGCCGCTGTTACGTGTCGCCGGTGTTTTGTATATTTTAATGGCAGTAAATTTCAAACCGTTATGCTAGTGGGCTGTTTATGTGCAGCTACGGAGAAAATTTTAAGGAATGCGGCTGTGGGGAAAAAAAAAAGTAATTTCCGCGCTGCCTCGATCGCTACTTGGTCATTTGTTCCGGCGGACGGAGCATGCATTCTTTCTATACAGGCTTTTAAAAAAGTGAGCGACCAGGTTTGCTTGCTCCCGCAGAAATCATGGACAGTAAACGTCCACGAGTGGACGTTTACTGTTTAAACCGCGTTTACTGTTTACTCTTTAAACTTTAAACTGCGATTGAAACTCTTGGGTAGTGTCATTGCTTGTCTCGCCTTCTGAGAAAAAATGGGGGGGGGGGGGGGGGGGGGCAGTGTAAGGAAGCCGCGGAGGAGATCGGAGGAGGCAAACGTGTGGCTGTGGGTTCGTCCCCGCGGCTGCATGGTCCGGAGTCCTCCTCCTCCGTCTGTGTGGCACTGGTGGCGGTGGCTGCTGCGGCGTCGGGTTTCCTCATTTCCTGCGCGGAGTCGGGAGCGGGGCTGCGTCGCGCTCGCTCCTTTTGTCGAGAGACGGGCGATGCACGGCCGCCGCTGCTTGACAGGTCGATTAGGAAAGGCACGACGCTCCTGTTCCCCCCCCCCCCCCCCCTCGCTGGCGAGCTTCCAGCGTCCCGTGGCTTCATGCTTCGGACCTTGGGAACCGCTATATGTGACGCTTATTTGTCGTAGAAGTTTCGTAATTCAGGATCATTTTTCTTTCTTTCTTTCTTTCTTTCTTTCTTTCTTTCTTTCTTTCTTTCTTTCTTTCTTTCTTTCTTTCTTTCTTTCTTTCTTTCTTTCTCTCTTGCTTTCTTTCTTTCTTTCTTCCTTTCTTTCCTTCTTTCTTTCTTTCCTTCTTTCTTTCTTTCTTTCTTTCTCTTCCTTCCTTCCTTCCTTCCTTCCTTCCTTCCTTCCTTCCTTTCTTTCTTTCTTTCTTTCTTTCTTTCTTTCTTTCTTTCTTTCTTTCTTTCTTTCGTTCCCCTTTCTTTCACTTATACCATCATTCCTTGCTTTCTTTCATTCTTCCTTCTTCTTTTGGCTTCGTTTTCCGCCTTCTTGCCTCCTTCGCGTATGTCTCTCCCCTGCGCCGACATTGGTTTGTTGCGCATGTTTGTCGATGTGAAGCTGCCCCCCCCCCCCCCCCCTTTTTCTTTGTTTTTAGTGCTGTAGCACTGCTAGGCAACTTTTCCGATTTCGGGCATATGTATACGAACGTACACCCCCCGTCAAAAGTATACGGCCCAAGGGGTTTGCTTCTGAGGCCTGCTGCATGCCTCGTTATGCATCCTCAGCGACCGTAACCTTCCGAGAGAGGAACGGCATCGCGTCCTCAACCCTCCCAAGCTTTGGGGTGCTACATGGTAGCCCCGCTAAACAGCTTAGAAGCAATCCCCTTGGGATGTATGCTTTTAACGGGGGCTGTACGCCCCTGAAGCCTGCTCTGTGGCAGACAGCCCACCTGCCCACTGGGTCCAGGTGTAGACGTAGACCTGGCAGGCCTTCACCTGGATGAAGGCCTTTATCCAGGTCTTTACCCAAAGGCCTTTAGGGTAGTTCCCTTATGGTAAAGGCCTTCCGGGTAAATTCCTTTGGAGCAAATGCCTTTACGGTAAAGGCCTTTAGGTCAAATGCCTTTAGCACGCAAGGACTGTAAGTGCACGATATTCCGCGCTTTGCCATGCTGAACCACCTACTATTTTTTTCCTGAGTTTTGTGGTATGTGTTTGTTTTTCTGGTTCGTGCTTTGCACGGCAACGCCCATTGCGTAGTCCGCGATTCGTTACCTTTCGGCGCGTGTGAACCCGTTCTTTGTTTTGTGTGCGGCAGCGTCGCCGCGTTGTGGCTGCTTCCTGAGGGACCTCTGCTGTGGCCCCGGACTGCGTGGAGCGCTTTTAGGGCGCGGTGACTGCAGCCCTCATCGGCTACAGCATAGTCCTGTTGAAATCAACGCTTGTCTCAGACCACGCTCATCGATCTCACGTGCAGTTAGTTGGGCCAAAAAAAAAAAAAAAGGAAGCTAATTGAAAACAGTGCGCCGCATATACGCACATGTCCGGTCGTCCGGCCGCAATGCGGCGGCCACTTGCAGGTGGGAGCGACTTGTTTTTTTGTTGTTGTTGTTGTTTTTTGTGCAACGGGACGATTTGCCCGGACTTTAGCTGAGGAAAGCATTGATTTTCAAGAATAGAGTCGTCTAATCTGCTTATCTTGACCGGGAAACGGGAAAATATAAGGTGGTGTGTATGAGTAGCAGGGAAAATTGAGTGTGGAGAAATTGGCGGGGCCAATTCAGACTTGACGCAGAAAAAAAAAAAAAAACTAGGAAGTTCTCGAGGCATGGCATTAAGGCGTGCCGTTTTTTTCTTTTTTCCGATCTGAGGCCCACGGTATAAAGAATGCGATTTATCAAGGACTGTTGAAGGATTGCCTGCTTGCGTGAAGTACCTCTTTGGGGCAGGGAAAAACGTTTCTTCCAGTCTCTGCGCGCTAATACAGGTGTTCAAGTAAAGCGAATCTTAAAAATATTGTTGTTGTTTTTTTCCTGAGAATCAAGCTCAGTATTTGTTGTTTCACTGTGAACTCGGGTGGTGTGCCTCTTCAGACAACTAATCTAAAAAGACAGAACACCCGAAACTACCGGTATCGCAGCGGTGTCCTAGTCGTTTGAGCATCCACCCCGCATGCGGTAGGTGCGGGGTTCGACCCCCAGTGCCGCCGTGTACCCACCGGGGGTACAATGGGTACAAGCCTTCCCCTGCCCTGGTGCTGTGCTTACTGGGTGTGAAACGCTTGGAAATGGCTCTTTTACCTCGCTTTGAGTGCAGCGAAAACATCATGTACCATGGCGCTCTTTGGCCAAAGATGCCCTTGGGTCATAAAAATTCATCATTATGGGACAACCAATACATTGCCCTTTTATTTATTGTTTTTTTTTTTCCTTTTGAGAAAATGGTTAGAGAGGCCTTGTAGGGGCGGCCTCCAACACCGCACCACAAAAGCGCTGAGACCAGCGTACGTAATTTTCCTTGTTATTATCATGTATTATTTTTGCTTTTTCGCGTATAAAGATGCACGGCGCGTTCCTGAAGCCTGCGGAGTCTGAAATATCTTCCTTGCGCGCCGCTCCGTCCTTGCGAGCCCTGGCTGTCAGAAACGGGCAGAGCGTCTGAAGAAGCACGGAAAAAAACTTTCCGATCTCCCAGGCTGCGAAGAAGCGAACTCGATTGCTGCGCCCCAACCAGCGCCACCGCGCAGACTATACTCCGTTTCATACGTAGCAGGCAACGCTGCGGAGGTTGCTGAAGTAGTGCGTCCGCGAAACTATATTACTCCGCCACGTATCATTCCTTCTTCTCGAAACTCCGGTCATTGTTTGGACGAATACAAAGAGCGTTATAAAACGACGTGGTAGCATTATCTGTAGTTGGCGAGACGGACACTTGGCAGCTTACTCTAAGCAGATATCTGCAAAAACACATCAATAATCTTCCTGTAGTTGATCCTTTTCATACCAAGTGTTCAAAAGATGTTATTAGTTTTCTAGAAGCAAATGATTCCATTGGGTATGTGTTTTCCGTCGATGTGGAAGATTTATTTTATTCTGTGCCCCACAGTGAGTTGTTTGCAGCTGTAAGAGAAGCTATAGAAGGGAGCGGTGCTGTTCAATTTCAGAACTCGTCAGGGGTTTCAATAGATAATTTTATGAAGATACTTGAGTTTTACCTTGGTCTGACGTTTGTCGCTTACGACAATAAATTTTATCGCCAAAGACAAGGGATCTGCATTGGATCCTGCGTAGCGCCTGTACTGACTAATATTTTTCTTACATCTATTGACCGCGCCCTTGAACTAAGTTTAACGGGGAAGGGGGTACTGAAGGTTTTTAGGTATGTTGACGATTTCCTAGTAGTTTTTAAAAAGCAGAATGAATTGACGTGCACAGACGTCGTGAGCTCTGTGTTAAGTACTTTTAAAGAAATGGGAGGGGGATTGAGGTTCACGCATGAGCTGCCTGTGGGGGGTTCTTTACAGTTTTTAGACATCAACATCACTGTGGGTGAAGGTCATTCTTGTTGGCAATATGCACCGCGAGCACAGAAGGAGCTACTACCGTATGCTTCGGCCCAGTCAAAAACTGTGAAACGCGCCATTGCCAAGCTTTGCCTGGAATCGGCTCTCATGAAATCGTGTTGTCATTCCATGCAAGCGAGCTATGACAAGCAGGTGGAAAGATTACGTTCGGCAGGATTTCCTGGCACAATCATCACAGCGGTTGCTGAAGCCCTGTTGAACAAGATGAAAGCCGTCAAGATGCAG